>NW_023425451.1:0-57500 GCF_014108245.1 Pipistrellus kuhlii | reverse complement strand
CAGGCAGGTGAAGCCAGGAAGGGAGATTTATTTATTTTTGTTTTTTTAATATATTTTCATTGATTTCAGAGAGGGAGAGGGAGAGAGAAACATAGATGATGAGAGAGAATCGTGGATCGGCTGCCTCCTGCTGGGGGTGGAGCCCACAGCCCAGGCATGAGTCTGACTGGGAATCGAACCCTGACCTCCTGGTTCAAGGGTCGAAGCCCAACCCCTGAGTCCCGCTGGGCGAGGAGACGGGGTTTCCAGAGTCCCCGATGCTCCTGGGCGCCGCTGGGCGGGCCTGGGGCGCCGATTGCTGGGAGCCCCCGAAGCCGGGCTGGTAGCTTCCAGCCAGCCCTGCAGGAGGCCCCTGAGCAGCCGCCCCGCCTGCCCCCCGAGCCCTGGGCCCTCCGTGTGGAGAAAGGGGAGCCGCTCCCGGTGGCACCCCGCCCGCCGGGCACAGGGACCGCGTGTGACCGGGAGGCGGCCAGCGGCACCGCAGACACAGCGGCGGGAGCAGGGGGAGGCGGGCTCGCACCCGCGCTGTCCGTTCTCACGTGGCCGCGGGCCGGGGAGGCCACGGGAGCGCTGGCCACAGGCGGGCCGGCCACGCAGCTGCTCAGGACCCACGGCGGCTCGGGGGGGGGGTGAGGGGGGGTGCTGGGCCTGGCTGGGCCGGATGGGTCAGCAGGACCCATGGGCTGGGGGCCCCCCAGGGCCCTGCCCCCCTGGGCTCATCCAGAGACAGAGCCCAGGCCTTGGGGGGGGACGCCCAGGAGGGGGGTCAGCGCACCCAGGGCCGTCCTGGGTGACGCCTCAGGCCCTGAGACTCAAGGGCACAGGGCAGGGCCACCCTGGGCGGACAGCATGGGCCCGGGCACAGGGAGGGCCCTGGGGCTCAGCCGCCCCGGGCAGGGGGCTCCGGGCACTGCCCGCCCTCCGGTGGGGGGGGGGGGGCCGGAGGCTGGTTAGCATTCCGGTGGCCGGCCCTCGCCGCCGCACGCTCGCCGCGGGATTTACGGCTCCGTTTCCTGCAGCAACGGCGTCTGCAGGGGCGTCAGGATGATGGATGGGCCGCAGAGCCAGACAGCGGCTCAGCACGGGGGAGGGGCTGCCGGGCTGCCTCCCCGCCACCCCGCCAGCCCACAGCACCCGCTCCCTCACCAGCGGGCGGCTCAGCTCTGAGGAACGTTCCAGAACATCTGGGGACAGCTGTGGTCCCCCCCTGCCCCATGGCCTCCTGCCCCCCCCCCCATCCCCATCCCCGTCCCTGTCCCCGTCCCTGTCCTGTCCAAGCAAGTCCCAAGCAGCGGGAGGCGGGACTCACTGCCCCACTAGAGGAGGGGGCGGGCAGCACCCTGAAGTCCCGGCTGAGAGTGCGGCCATGTTGACCGCCGTCCCCACAGCTCTCACCGCTGGCACTGGCACCGGCTCTGGCACACAGTAGGGCTGCACAGGCAGCTGCTGCAGGGAGTGCCCGGCATGGGCCCCCTCTCCCGCTCCCGCCGGCCTCCTGCATGGCTCCCGTCCAGCTCAGGGCCCCTGTGCCCAGCGCTGAGCACGGAGGAGGCCACCGGGTTCGGAGCCACACTCCCCGCCTGAGGTCAGGGAGGGGGAACCAGTCACTGGGGTGCCCAGAGGAGGAGGCTCGGGGGGCCCCACCACTCGAGGGCCTCAGCCACTCAGCCCTCCTGCGACGGACATGGGCCCGGAGACCAGAGGGCCGGAGCCAGGAGTGCGGGGGGGGAGCAGGGAGGGAGGAGGATCCCCAGGACGGTGGTCAGGAGGGGGAAGGGAGGGCCAGGAGGGAAAGACCTCCCGGAGCTGCCTGGAGCCGCCGGGAGCCGCCGGGAGCGTGGGGCAGGTGACCTGTGACCTGGGCAGGTGGCCTGTGACCTGGGGCAGGTGGCCTGTGACCTGGGCAGGTGACCTGTGACCTGGGCAGGTGACCTGTGACCTGGGCAGGTGGCCTGTGACCTGGGCAGGTGGCCTGTGACCTGGGCAGGTGACCGGTGGCCGTGGAGGTGCTCGCTGGGGAACCAGGCGTGTGCGTGCAGAGCCGGCGGGCACAGCGGCTTGGACCCCAAACTCGGTCCCCAGTGGACGTGTCGGGGAGACAGACTGGGGCCAGGGGACCCGTGGGAGGGAAGGAGCCTGTCTGGCCTCCGGGCCCTCCCCCGCTCTGCTCCCCCTGGTGGCAGGTGTGAGGGCGCCCGGCCTGCTCTGTGTCTGACCGGGCTCCAGCCTCGGGGGCACCTGCAGGAGCCGAGCAGCGCCCCCCAGCTCGGAGCGCCCCTCCTTAGCTCATGCCCGCCCAGGTGAGGCCCTGTCTGCCGCCCGCGTCCCCTCCCCGTCCAGCCGGGGTCCAGGTCGGGGGAGGCTGTGGGCGCTGGGGGCTCCGGAGGATGAGTGACAGGACGCTGGGCCGGCCTCAGGCAGTGCCATCGCCAACACCACCTCCGCCCCCAGGCCGCCCGCCCGCCCGCCTGCCCGCAGGAGCCCGGGCCCCGGTTTGTGTGGAACGAGGTGCCAGCGTGGGAGCGGCCGGCGAGGAGGGGCTCCGGCCTCGTCCGTCAGGGAGACGGTGGGAGCTGAGCAGCAGGGGCGGCTGGGGCGCTGGGCCCTCCCCCGGGCTGTGGGGGCCGCCCAGGACCCGCGTCTGACTGCCTCCCGCCCAGCACCTCTCCAGGCCCTGCCCACCCTCCTGGGGGCCCACATTCCGGATCCCTGTGGAAGGTGGAGGGGGACCGGTTAGGGGAAGGCAGGGGGGCCTCCACCAGAGGGGGACGCCTCCTGGGGCTGTGTGTGCTGGGTCTCAGGCTCCCTCAGGCACCCCTCCCCGGCCCCGCGCTCCGGCTGGAGGGGCTGAGTGTTGGGGTGGCCGCCTTGGGGCAGGAGGAGGGCTGGTCTTGGGGCAGGAGGGGGAGCAGGGGCGGGGGGAGGAGGGGGCTGGCCTTGGGGCAGGAGGGGGGTCGGCCTTGGGGCAGGAGAGGGGCTGGCCTTGGGGCAGGAGGGGGAGCAGGGGCAGGGGGAGGAGAGGGGCTGGTCTTGGGGCAGGAGGGGGAGCAGGGCGGCGGGGGAGGGGGGCAGGGGTATCGGGGACCCTTCGCTCAGGAGCTCACAGCCTGGGCCCTGGGCTGCGGGAAAAGCGGAGGTTTCTCAGCTCCCGCCCACAGCGGCCCCGGGCGGACGCTCTGCGCGGACAGTGTTTTATCCGTTTACCCCAGGGAGCGCGCGGGGATGTCAGCATGGATCTCCATAGCCTGTCACGGAGCACCCTGTCCGCCCCTCGGCCGCTCGCGGCTGCGGACCAGAGGGAGGGGCGGCGGCCTTGGCGTCTGCCCGATGGGGGGGACCGTGCAGGGGGGGTCCCGGGTCCCCCCGGGGGAGGGGGCTTCCAGACTCCGCGGTGAGGACGCCCGGCCCCTCAGCACAGGCGGCCTCCAGGTGGCTGTGCGGGACCTGCAGCACCAGGGGGCCGTCGGGCCGGAGCGCGGGCTCGGGCGCGGGCACCCGCGGGCACAAGGACGGCAGGTCCGCCTGAGGCTCGGCGACTCGGCACGGCCGCCCCTAATCCGCTCCCGGCTCGTTGAAATACCAATTTTGCACATGGCTTCACTCGGCTGCCCGCGGCCGCTCGGCCTATTACTTAATTCTCCTGTCATTAAGAGCCCGCGCCCCTGCCAGGGCCGGGAGGGGGTGGGGGTGGGGGCGGCGGCGAGCAGGCCGAGCCGGCTGCTAACCATGGTTCCAATCGCGTTCCCGGGCGATGGGGGGTGCGGACGGGGGAACGGGGTGGGCGGTCGGGGAGGTGAGGCGGCACAGCCGGACGCCGAGGGGTCGGCCCACCGTCCTCGGCCTCAGTCGCCTCCTGTCTGAGCCCTGGGCCCAGCCACGGCGTGGCCTCACGTGGCCCCAGCCCCGAGCCCCGTGGCTTCCACGCCGAGCTTCAGGCCCACGGAGCCCCTCGGGGGTCAGGGGGGACCCCCACCCGTCCCCCTGCCTCCGCGCAGGACGCCCTTGGGGTGCCACTGCAGAGTGCCCGTCCCCGTCCGGAGGGCGGCCTGCTGACCTCCGTCTCCTCTCCCAGGAGCCCCTCCACAATGAGAACATTAATTTATCTCCGTCCTGTCCGCTCCATGCTGAGCAGCCCCGCCCCATCCTCCTCGGCGACGCCGGTGTTTGCCGACCATTAATCACCCGTGCCCTGTCCTTCCGGGGACGGGGCGGCGGGCGCGCCCACGGGGAGCCGTCCACCCCCACCGCAGCCGCGAGGCCTGTGAGCACGGGCAGTGCTTTTTAAAGAATAATTTTCCACCTAAATGGCCGTAAACAACTCATTTTCCCTGCAGGCGCCCGGCTCCCCGCCCCCCAGTGGGCAGCCGCCCGTTCAGCCTCTGCTCCAGCTGCTGCTCAGAGCGGCCTGGCCCCGCCCAGCCGCCGGCCGCTACCTGCCGGCGCCCGCGCCAGGCTCCCGTTTGTACTGCTGGCGATTTTCAGATAAATGGGCCTAAGATGGCGGGGGCGGGGGCCGGGGGAGGGGCTGGCTGCAGGCCCCGGCTGCCGTGTCCTCCGTGGAGCCCGGGCCCGGTGTCTGCAGGTGTGTCCCCACCCACACACAGCCCCAGGCGTGTCCCCCCCCACACACACAGTGCCAGGTGTGTCCCCCCCCCCACCCCACACACAGCCCCAGGTGTGTCCCCACCCACACACAGCCCCAGGCGTGTCCCCACCCCCCCACCCACACACAGCCCCAGCCGTGTCCCCACACACACACACACACAGTGCCAGGTGTGTTTTCCCCCCCACCCACACACAGCCCCAGCCGTGTCCCCCCACACACACACACACAGTGCCAGGTGTGTTCCCCCCCCCACCCCACACACAGCCCCAGGCATGTCCCCACCCACACACAGCCCCAGGCGTGTCCCACACACACACACACAGCCCCAGGCATGTCCCCACCCACACACAGCCCCAGGCGTGTCCCCACCCACACACACACAGCCCCAGGCATGTCCCCACCCACACACAGCTCCAGGCGTGTCCACACACACACACACACACACACACACACACACAGGGCCAGGCCCAGGCGGCCGCTCTCCTCAGCACCACGTGGGTCCAGGCGCCAGCGTCACCAGGTGTGTCGGGCCCAGGGCTCCCCCAGGCCCGGGGGGCACAGGGCCCAGGGCACGGCAGCCCCCCTTCAGCCCGTTCCCAGAACCGGGAGGCGGGAGGAGCTGTGGGAGGACTGCTCACTGAGAGGCTTTGTTAGCTGTTCTTTGCACCAATAAAAGGGTGGAGAGGGTCCATTTACAAGAATTTAGCTGGTTGGGGACATACACCAGGATGTGAAAAGTCAGAGTGGAAAGGTGAGCTGTGGACTGGCCTTTATCATCTCCCCCTTCAGCTTATGTACCCACCATCCACCCACTTCTACCTCCACCCACTTCTACCTCCATCCATCCACCCATCCACCCACTTCTACCTCCACCCACTTCTACCTCCATCCATCCACCCACCCACCCATCCATCCATCCATCCATCCATCCATCCATCTATCCATCCATCCATCCACTTCTACATCCATCCATCCACCCATCCATTCATCCACCCATCCACCCATCCATCTATCCATCTATCTATCTATCCACCCATCCATCTATCCATCTATCCATCCATCCACCCATCCATCCATCCACTTCTACATCCACCCATTCACCCATCCATCTATCCATCTATTCACCCACCCATCTAACCATTTATCCATCCATCCATTTGTTCATCCATCTGTCCATTCATCTGTCCATCCATTCATCCATCCATCCATCCATCTATCCATCCATCTACCTATCCATCCATCCATCCATCCATCCATCCATCCATCCACTTCTACATCCACCCATCCATCTAACCATCTATTCATCCACCCATCTAACCATTTATCCATCCATCCATTTGTTCATCCATCTGTCCATCCATCCATTCATCTATCCATCCATCCATCCATCCATCCATCCATCCATCCATCCACCTATCCATCCATCCATCCACCCATCTAACCATTTATCCATCCATCCATTTGATCATCCATCTGTCCATCCATCCATTCATCTATCCATCCATCCATCCATCCATCCATCTATCCATCCATCCATTCATCTGTCCATCCATTCATCTATCCATCCATCATCTATCCATCTATCCATCCATCCATCTATCCATCTATTCACCCATCCACCCATCCATCCATCCATCCATCCATCCATCTATCCATCTATCCATCCATGCATCCATTCATCTATCCACCCATCCACCCATCTATCCTTCTATCCATCCATCCATCCATCCACCCATCTAACCATTTATTCATCCATCCATCCATTTGTTCATTCATCTGTCCATCTATCCATTCATCTGTCCATCCATCCATTCATCTGTTCATCCATTCATCCATCTATTCATCCATCCACCCACCCATCTATCCATCCATCCATCCATCTATCCATCCATCCACTTCTACATCCACCCATCCATTTATCCACCCATCCACCCATCCAGCTATCCATCCACCCATCTAACCATTTATTCATCCATTCATTTGTTCATCCATCTGTCCATCCATCCATCCACCCAAGTAACCATTTATCCATCCATCCACTTGTCCATCCATCTGTCCATCCATCCATTCATCTGTCCATCCATCCATCCATCCATCCATCCATCTACCCATCCATCTATCTACCCATCCATCCGCCCATCTATCCATCTATCCATCCATCCATCTATTCATTTATCTACCTATCTATCATCCATCCACCCATCTTTATCCATCCACCTACTCCTCCCTCTCAGTGCCTGGCTTCCACTGGGAGCTGTGACCAGCCATCCAGGGGGTGTGGGTGGACATCCCCTGGAGGCCCCTGGCTGTCTCTGGGCCTCAGGATCTCAGTGGCTCCGTCTCTAGGTTTGGGGACCAAGAAAGACCAGGCCATCACCTCCTTCCCAAGCACCTGCTCTGTGGGGCTGTCCAGGGTCCGGAGAGGACATGCTGGGCCAGCTGGGAGGCCTCGGCAGGGGCCCTCGGGGAGGAGAGGCGGCTGGACCAGGTGGGGAGCACAGGCAGCCGTTGTGGGTGGCAGCCTCGGCCAGGACGAGGAGGAGGGGACACAGGAGCGGAGGGGAGGGAGCGGCCCCTCTCTCCAGGCTGGGACGCTGGCAGGCGGAAAGGGCCCTGGGAGCCCGATCGTGTCCCCAATGCTCTGACTTCAGCGGAAACGTGGGATTTAAAATTCCACGAGGAGACTTCGCAGCTCTGCAAGCACCGCAGGCGGAGACACCAGGCGGACTCCGTGTCCCCGCGGTGCTGATGTGCTTTCCCGGCGAGGGCGGCGTGGCTTTGCGGAGAGGAGGCGCGGGTGCGAGGTGCTGAGGCCAGTCTGCCTGCCGGTGGCACCGCGCGGTCTCAGGAGCAAGCCCCACGCCCCCGGCCTGTGCCCAGCAGAGGGCCTGGCCCCCTCTCGCCCCACGCTGCCGGCTCTGAACCTCCCGAACCCGGCGCCCCGCAGCCGAGCCCAGGCCCTGGGACGCACGCCCGCTGGACACGCTCGCTCTGCGCCCGGAGGAGGCGGCGCCCGGAGGAGGCAAACACCGGCGCCCAAGCCCAGCCCGCTCACCTGCGAATTAGACGTTTCGGGAGTGGATCCAGGTCTTGTCCGACATGGCTTTTTGGAAGCAGAAGCTTGGAAACTTTTGTGCGTGGTAATAGGATAACATGCTACAGCAGTTACAGTAATTGCCGGCTTGGCCTCCGGTGGAGCAGCGGGCACGGGGGGAGCAGTGGGCACGGGGGGAGCAGTGGGCACAGGAGGGGCAGCGGGCACGGGGGGGCAGAGGGCACAGGGGGAGCAGTGGGCACGGGGGGAGCAGCGGGCACGGGGGGAGCAGAGGGCACAGGGGGAGCAGTGGGCACGGGGGGAGCAGCGGGCACGGGGGGGCAAGCGGGCACGGGGGGGAGCAGAGGGCACAGGGGGAGCAGAGGTGCAAGGGGAGCAGCGGGCGACGGGGGGAGCGAGGGCACGGGGGGAGCAGAGGGCACGGGGGAAGCAGAGGGCACGGGGGGAGCAGAGGGCATGGGGGGAGCAGCGGGCACTGGTGGGGCAGCGGGCACGGGGGAGCAGCGGGCAGGGGCAGAGCAGCGGGCACTGGGGGCAGCGGGCACAGCGGGCACAGGCGGTGTCGCCGCCAGAGCCCAGGGTGACCCCATGACCGCCGTCCTCCCCTGAGCTCAGGCCATGCCCCCGCCAGAGGAGCGGGCGGGCACCAGGAGGGGGCGCCGTCCTCGGCCCCCGTGGCTGTGGGCAGGGCCCTGCGTTTCCTGCCGGAGCCACGGACGGTCCCGGCTTGTCCTCGGCCGCTGTGCCCGGGCCGCACGGAGGGACCGGAGCCCGGGAGGTCCGGCTGCCCCCGCGGCCCCTGTGGTGCCAGCAAAGGGCGGGGCGCTGCCGGGGGCCAGCAGCTCGACCCGCGGGGCCTGCGCTCGGGCGCGGCCCAGGGCCAGTCCTGGCGCTGGACGTGAGGAGGGGCCGGCGGGCCGGGCTCCCGGTGAGGGCCGCCGGCCGGCGCGGCTCCGTGGTTCATGTGGCCTCTGAACCCGGAACCCGGAGGGCACAGTTCGATCCCGGTCAGGACACAGGCCTGGGCTCAGGCTCCATCCCCAGTGCGGGGCATGCGGGAGGCGGCCCATCAGGGGTTCTCTCTCGTGGTGGATGTTATGAATCGCCCTCTCCCTCCCTCTGATTTCAGTACGAATACGGGTGTTTCCTAAAAAGCGGGCGCCGAGGTGTCTGTGTCTCCGGGGGCACCGGCCCAGGCCCCTCCCCTCGGTCCGCAGCCGGGTCCGTGGCCGACGAGGCCCACGTCCCAGGTCCCTCCCGCTCTGACCCCCTGAGCAGAGGGACCAGGTGGACGGGTCCCTCAACCAGCGCCCAGCCGGGCAGGGGCGGAGGGCTGATCGGAGCCGGGAGCTTCCGGAAGGAGCGGGGGTGGCGGTGGCGGTGGCGGTGACGGTGACGGTGGCGGTGGCGGTTGGCGGTGGCGACGGTGGCGGTGGCGGTGCGGTGACGGGGCGGTGGCGGTGGCGGTGGCGATGGCGGTGGCGGTGGCGGTGGCGGTGACCGGTTGGCGGTGGCGATGGCGGGACTTTGGGCGGTGGCGGTGACGGTTGACGGTGGCGGTGGCGGTGGCGGTGGCGGTGACGGTGACGGTGGCGGTGGCGGTGACGGTGGCGGTGGCGGTGGCGGTGACGGTGGCGGTGGCGGTGACGGTGGCGGTGGCGGTGACGGTGGCGGTGGCGGTGACAGCTCAGTGCCCCCCTCACCCCTCCGCCAGGAGCCCCGGAGGGGGAGGCAGGGGTGGGGACCCAGCCCGCCCCCGCTCCGCCTGCGTGTCCTGCTGAGGCACGGCCGGTTGGGGGGTTGGGAGTTGGGGGTTGGAGAGGCCGCCAGCCGGAGGACTGACAAGAACACGGCCCCCACGGTCCGCCCACGGAGGGCGCGCGGTGAGAGGACGTGTCCGTGTCGGCCGCTTGTGACTTATTAAAGCGCCGCCTCCGGCTCCGAGGGGAGGCGCTCAGCTGGCGAGCCCGTCAGGAGCCAGGACGGGGGCGGGGGGGGGGGGCACCGTGGTGCCTGCGCCGCGGGGCGGGGTTGGGGGTGCAGAGGGGAAAGAGGGGGTTCGGGGGCTGCGGCGGCGCTCGGGGGCGGCTCCGGGGGGCGGCTCTCGGCGTTCGGACTTCGCTCTGCTCACGTGGCTCTCGGCCGGGCGTCTATGTTGGTTAATGCCCACGTGTGCGTGTCCTCGTCAGCTCCCCGGGTGGAGGGGCCGAGAGGCCTGTCACTCCGCTCGGCGCCCGCTGCCCCGCGGCCGCTGCCTCGGCCTCGCCGGCTCCTCGCTGGACGGAGGGACCCCTGACCTCGCTCCGACGCCGCCTCGGCCTCTGCTCCCGCCGCCTCTCGGACGGGCCTGGCCGCTCCCGGCCCTCTCCGGCCGCTGGGACTGTCATTTCCATTTTATTTCTTTTGCTGCAGAAGCTTCATTGCCTCCTTTGGGCCGTGCATGGGAGCGGGCTCGGGGGGTGAGAATGGCTGTGGTTCCGGCGAGGCCCAGGAAAAGCCTGACGGGGGGGGGCGGTGCAGAGGGCCCCACAGGCCTGGGGCTCCGAGGCTCCGTCCTGCTCCTGCCGGAGGGGCCGGTCCAGGAGACACTCGCCCACCAGCCTGGGTCCCGGCCGCGGAGGGAGCCCCTCGGCTCTGCGGGAGCCACGGGCGCAGGGCCTGCGGGAGAGCCAGGCCTGCAGCTCCCGCGGCTGCTCCGCTCCTCCCCGGGGCCAGGGCGGCCGCCGGGGCCGAGTTCCCCAGTCATCCCGGCAGCCGGGCGCCGGGGAGGCGAGAGGAGAGCCGGGCGAGAAGGCGCTGACCGGACAGACGGCCACGGCCCCACAGCGCCACGGCCTGAGGCCACCCAGGGGTGCGGGGACGTCTGGTGCCCTCGGCCCTGGCAGCCCCTGCCGGCTCGGCCCTGGGCCCCGGGCGGCAGCTGGATCCGGCCCGAGTGTCCCCAGTCCCTGCCCCTCCCGGTGTGTCCCCGGGCCTGGCTCAGGTCAGGGTCCCAGAGTCCTTTGCGAAGGGCTCCCTGGGTTTGGCGGGTGCAGGGTGACGGGGGAGCCGCGTGGTCACCTGGTGCGTGTTCACCGGGTGTGGCGTGCGCGTGTTGGTGTGAAAATCAGCAGTTGCCTGGTTACGGGGTCACCCATCAGCTCCCACCGGGCAGGCTGCGGCCAGGGTGTGTGGCTCTGGGGGGGTCTGCGCTCCAAAGGTCATGACCTCGGGCGTGAGCGCGCTGCCCCCCAGGCTTCTGTGGGCGTCCTGCCCCCTCTGTGGCCTCCGCCCCCTGCAGGCCTGTCCAGACCTGGAACTGTGAGGGGGAGGGTGTACCCCGAGACGGGGAGCCCCAGTCCTGACCCTGTAGCTCCCGTTACCTGCCCTCCTGCCCCCCCACCCCTCGTCCTGTCTCTGAACCCGGGAATGTCCTCACTTCCCCTGGCTGAGAGGCTGGGCCGCGGCCGCCCCTGGAGCCCCCAAACCAGCGCGGAGGAACACGGGCCCAGGGCCGAGGCGGCTCCTGCGTGCGGCTCGGGGAGAAGGAGGGGGAAGGGGTCCTGTGAGGACCTGCTGGGCGGTGCCCACGGGGCCTCTCGGCTGTAAAGCCGGAATCCACGCCCGGCCCCGCAGAGACGCCAGGCGGAGGCTGTGACTGTGGCCCTGAGCTCGGAGTGGGAGCTGCCGGGGGCTGAGGGCTCCGCACGGCGGGGGGAGGGGGGAATGGGAGAGGGGATGGAGGGGGGATGGGGAGGACGGGGGGGTGGTCCGCAGGCAGACACAGAGCCCACTTGATCAGGGATCCTCCCATTTCCTAGGTTTTCACAGATTCGTCTTATTTTCTCATCCACTCTACGTCTCTACCGACCTCTCCATCCACCGTCCATTCCTCCCTCCATCCACCCTCCCTCCTTCCCTCTACCCTCCACCCTCCCTCCCTCCCTCCTCTACTCGCTGCCACCCAGCACCCATCGTCAGGCCTGTCTGCCGTGGCCCCAGTGCCTCTCTCTCCGCCTCCGAGCCTTCCTGTGGCCTCACCCCCCGGCTGCCCCGGCTGTGAGCCCGCGTGGACCATCGGGAGCTGTCCCGCCTCCTGTTCCCTCCGGAGGCTTTCCTGCGGACGGAGCGGGGCCCGGAGCTCCCGGCCTGACATGCAGTCCGCGGTCCCGGGTCCAGGACAGCGTGCTCACTCGGCCTCCTCGCCAGCAGCACGGTCCCCGAGGGGCCGGGAGGCCTGCGGAGCCGGGAGACACCGCTGAGCAAGTAGGTGCTCCCCTTCCCGGACCCCTCCCGTCTGGGGGCTGGGAGGGCCCAAGCTCACCCCCTCACCCTGTGTCCCGTCCAGGGGCTGGGGGGGGGGGGGGGCCAGGCTCACACCCTCACCCTGTGTCCTGGCTCTGCCAGCCCCCGCTCCTCTGCCCTTCCCTCCGTCCATGGGGCATGGCGCCCCTCAGGACGGGAGAGCCCTCGTGACGGAGGTGGTCCCACCGGCAGGGCGGCGGCTGCCGCCCCCTGTCCCCCGCCCCGACCCAGAACACGCCAGCACCAGCGTGGCCCTGCCCCCACTTCTCCTCTTTAATGTGTTTTTACTGATGTCAGAGAGGAAGGGAGGGAGAGAGAAACATCCGTGATGAGAGTCATGGATCAGCTGCCTCCTGCCCGCCCCCTACTGGGGACCGAGCCCACAACCCGGGCCTGTGCCCTGACCAGGAATCGAACCCGGGACCCTTTCGTCCACAGGCCGGTGCTGTATCCACTGAGCGGACTGGCCAGGGCCCTGATCCGATGTCTGTCCACCCGTCTTCCTAGAGCGAAGGGGGGCGGGTGGGGCTGCACTGGAACGGGGGGGAGCGGGGACCACGTGCCCCCCTCTTAGCCCCAGTGTGTCAGCTGCCACTCAGGCCTCCTGGGGCGGGGCCTCGGACCACACCGCCCGTGGTGGGCACGGAAGTGTCCAAGGGGAGTGGGGACAGGAAGCAGCATCCGCCTCCAGGGCCCAGGCAGGACCCCAGCAGGCGGCCCGGGAGGGCCGGCCAGCCCAGCCCATCAGCACTGGCGGGCGGACAGCTCCTGGGAGCCACGCACAGAGGGGCTGTGGGCTCCAGCTGGAGGCCTGGGCACCGGGGGCCGAGGGTGCTGAGGCCTGGCCCTGCGTCCTCTGACAATCCCCGTTAGCCCTGGCCAGTGCGGTGCAGTGGGCAGAGCACCGTCCAGCGCCTGGAGGGTCGGGTTTGATTCTGCTCAAGGGCACCTATGCCCCATGCAGGTCTGATCCCAGCCCCAGTCGGGCGCCTGGGGTCAGGGAGGGTGACTGTGGAGCTGCCCTCCAGCCCCGCCCGCCCCAGCCGCCTGGGCTGGTCCCAACCACATGGCCCGGCGCCTCCCACAGCCCGGCCTCCTCGCGGTGCTGGGCAGAGGCCGAAGTCTGGGCGTCAGCGAGTCATTTCTTTCTTTCTTTTTTTTTAAAGTTGATTTTGGGGAGGAAGAGGGAGAGGGAGAGAGAGGGAGAGAGAGAGAGATGGCAGAGGGGGGGTCAGAGGTCAGTGAAGGGAGCCCCACTTGGCCAAGCCAGACTGGACACCGCACAGCAGGCGCCCAGGGGTGGGGGCGGAGACAGGAGGCCCCGGCCCGGCCCGGCCCTCAGGCCCCTCAATGCCTCACAGACTTTCCAGCTGCAGAACGGGGCTCAGGGTCCGAGCTGCGGAGGCCAGTGGGGGACACGGGCCCTCAGGCCGTGCCCCGGGACGCTGTGGCAGGCACAGAAGGCCCCGAGCCCGGGGTGTGCTGTCATTTTACAGCTCATAGATCACATCACACAGGAGGAGAATTCATAACATGCAGACGAAGAAAAACAATTTATTAATGCTCATAAACCCTCCGATAACGCGCCCGGGAGGCCCGCGGTGATAGATTGAATAATTATGAGCATAATTATGACTAACGAGAAGTCTAATTTCATGCTAATGCAATAATAATGGCACAAAAGTGTGGATCATGAATTTTAACTGCTCCGTTATTCCACGTTTCCACCAGTATGGACCCAAAAAACGCCGCCGATCGGAGGGATGTCAGCTGACGGAGGGAGAGGAAGCTTCGTTCCGGGTTCAAATAGGCCCCGTTCCGGTCATCTTCTCCGGGCGGCAAAGAGCCGTGTGCTTCCTGGCCACGTGGCTCCGTGGCTCCGTGGCTGCCTGGATAGGTGGCCCCGTGCCTCCGTGGCTGCCTGTCTGGCGTGGTTCTGTGGCTACCCGGTTGGTGTGCCTCCGTGGCTGCCTGTCTGGAGTGGTTCTGTGGCTACCCGGTTGGTGTGGCTCCATGGCTGCCTGGCTGGCGTGGTTTCGTGGCTGGGCGCCGACCCCGGCACCCAGGGGTCACTGGTTCGATTCCTGGTCAGGGGACATGCCTGGGCTGTTGGCTCCCTCCTGAGGAGGGGTGTGCAGGAGGCAGCCAATCTTGGTTCTCTCTCATCATGGATGCTTCTCTCTCTCCCTCGCCCCTCCTCTCTGAAATCAATACAAATATTTTTTTTAAAGAAAGACTGTCACATCTCCCAGTCCACACGCGGAGGCCTCACCCCCAGCTGGAGCCGGCCCGTGAGGCAGGGGTCAGGGTGCAGGAGGCCACAGGGTGGGGCCCCGGCCGAGCGGATTAGCGTCCTCATAGGAAGGGATCTCTCCTGGGGAGGGGGACAAGGAGAGGCGGGAGGAGGCTCTATCCACTGAGCCACACCAGTTAGGGCCGAACTGACTTTTGTACATTGATCTTGTATCATGTAGTCATGCTAAACCCACTAGTTTTCTTAAATATATTTTTACTGATTTCAGAGAGAGGAAGAGAGAGGGAGGGAGAGGAAGGGAGAGATGGGGCATCCATGGTGAGACAGAATCATGGCTCGGCCGCCGTAAGTCTGAACCCGGGCCTGTGCCCTGAGTCAAACCCCGGACCCTGGTTGGTGGGCTGATGCTCAGCCGCTGAGCCGCCGCCGGCAGCCCTGCCCGGGAGGTTTCCTTTGGTTGAGTGTGTAGGATACTTACCTTTAAAAACAAAAAAAAATCTTCCCAAGAAAAGCAGATCCGGGTCTTGTTGGTTTTTCTACTTTTGTCTCCTCGTTCACTGATTCCTGCTCTCAGTTCAGGACGCACCTCCTTCCCCTCACGCTGGGTTTAATTTCGTCTTATTCCTGTTTCCCGGCAGGCAGGGGTTAAGTTCTTCTTTTTCTTTTTTTAAATTGATTTTAGAGAGAAGGGATGGGAGAGAGACATTGGTTTGTTGTTCCACTCATCGATGCGCTCACTGCTTGGTTCTCTCTTGTGCCCTGACGGGGGCTCGAACCCACAACCTCGTGGGGCCAGGACGATGCTCTCACCAGCGGCTCCCGGCCAGGACTCCTCTTTCCCACACGGCACTCATCCTGTCAGCCTCCCGCGAGCACTGCTCGGACAGCTCACAGGTCTCATCGCTTGTGTTTTAATTTTCCTTTAGTCCAGAACGTTCCCTGCATGTTCCTTCCGACTTTTTTTCTCTGCCCTCTGGGCTATGCAGACGTGTGGAATTTGTTTTCCAAATGTGGGGGGTTTTTCAAAGACCTTTCTCTTATTCGCGTCTAATTTAATCCCGTCGTAGGATCTGAGTCCCTTTAATACATGATGACTTTTACGACCCAGAATACGGACACCTTTGCTCTCAGACGCAGTGTCTGATGTGGACACCATCCCCCTCCCTCTGGGGGGCTTTACAGAGACGCCAGTTAGGAAAAGGGTCCCGGGTTCGATTCCGGTCAAGGGCATGCACCTCGGTTGCAGGCTCCTCCCCGGCTGGGCCCCGGTCGGGGCACATGTGTTTCTCTCACATCGATGTTTCTCTGTCTCTCCCTCTCTCCCCCACTCTCTCTAAAATCAACGGGAAAGTATCCGCGGGTGAGAATTAACAACAACAAAAAGGGTGCTCAGTATAAACGCCTTCATGTGGAGGAGAGCCTGGTACTCATCATTATCTGGAAACAGCGCATCTCGTCCAGGGAAGTCCAGAGACAATGGCACAGGCCCAGGCTGAGCGGTGAACACCGTACCGTGGACCACAGCCTTTCCCGCCATCACGGTCAGGGACACGGTAGGGACGCACCCATAACGGACTGGGAATTAGCCTGCGTCCTAAGGAGGGGGCTCCACTTGCAGAACACGGTCCCAGGACAGGAGGGTGTGCAGGGGGGCGGGGTTGGGGGGCTGTGTCCCCCAGGTTCCTGAGGTGAACGTTCCTGATGTAGCCAATGGGCCCTCAGACCCCCCCCCCGCCCCAGGCGGACGGACCGCCCGTCCCCATCGCTGGCACCTCCAGGAACGGCTTCAGATGGATTCAATTTCATTATTTTCCAGAAACGATTCATTTTCTGTGAAAATGGGCACGGGGGTTATTTCATTCCTGGAAATCATTACTTTGTCATGAAAAATTCCAAGGATCCAGCGCTCCGAGGATAAAATTAGCGGCGGCTAATCACGGCCAAGGCCAGCGGCCTCCGTCCCTCCGCGGGCGGGCGTGGGGCGGCCGGCCCTGCCGAGCCTCGTCTGCTCCCCGGGGGCTGCCCTGGGTCAGGGTCCGAGGAGCGTCTGGGTCTGCCCCGAGCGATGGGGCACGGCCAGCGGCCTCGGGGGTCTGGGGCGGCCGGGAGCTCCAGGCTCTGGCGGGAAGGCCTCCCGCACGAGGAGACACTCAGACCCCGAGGCCCCCGGCTCTGAGGTCCCCCTCCCGCCCCGATTCTGCAGCGTGAGCTCAGCTCTCCGCCCGCCTGCGAGGGCCGTGCTCCGGCTCCGGGCGGCTGGGGCACCAGACACACACAGACACGGAATCACTATTTCTGTCCTCGCTCCGGGCCAGCTTCCTGTGACGATTCTAATGTCACTAAGCCGGCCGGCGTGGCTCCGTGGCTGGGTGTCGGCCGAGGAGCCAGGAGGTCAGGGTTCGATGCCCGGCCAGCGCACAGGCCCGGGTTGTGGGCTCCATCCCACTGTGGGGTGTGCAGGGGGCAGCCAACCCAGGATTCTCTCTCATCATTGATGTGTCTGTCTCCCTTCCCTCTCCCTTCCTGCCTGACAGCAGTAAAAATATGTTAAGAACAAATGTCACCAGGAAGCCACAGAGAGACCCCCGTCCACGGTGCGTTTGCGGTCTGGGCGGAAGCGCCCCCGGCCCGGGCCGCCCGGCCCCTCGGCGTCTGAGCGGAGGCCGCGGCCACTCCCCGGCCCGGACGGAGGAATCCCTGGGAAAAGCGTTTTCGCCTCCTGACAGCTCCCTCCACACAGTGTCAGCCTCGTCAGGCCGCGAGGACCTCACTGAGTGAGTGAGTGACTGAGTGAGTGAATGAATGAGTGAGTGAGTGAGTGAGTGAGTGAATGAGTGAGTGAGTGAGTGAGTGAGTGAGTGGTGAATGAGTGAGTGAGTGATGAGTGAGTGAAATGAGTGAGTGAGGTGAGTGAGTGAATGAGTGAGTGAGTGAATGAATGAGTGAGTGACTGAATGAATGAGTGAGTGAATGAGTGAGTGAGTGAGGAATGAGTGAGTGACTGACTGAATGACTAGTGAGTGAGTGAGTGAATGACTGAGTGAATGCAATTGAGTGAGTGAGTGAATGAATGAGTGAGTGAACTGAATGAGTGAGTGAGTGAGTGACTGAGTGAGTGTGAATGCCTGAGGCGTGCGTGAATGAGTGAATGAACTGCGTGAGTGCATGCGTGAGTGAATGAGTGAATGAAGGAGTGCGTGCGTGCAGTGCAGTGCGTGCCTGCCTGCGTGCGTGCAAGTCCTGCCTGCTGACTGCGTGACGTGCGTGCGGTGCGTGGTGCGTGCCTGCGTGCGTGAGTGCGTGCGTGACCTGCTGCCATGCGTGCCTAGCCTGCGTGCAGTGCGTGAGTGCAGTGACTGCAGTGCCTGCCTGCGTGCGTGCGTGCGTGCGTGCCTGCGTGACGCTGCCTGCTGCAGTGCTGCGTGCGTGACCTGCGTGCCTGAGTGAGTGCGTGAATGACAAAACCCGCTCCGATCCCGGCCTGCAGGGCGCCGGTCCGAGCCGGCGAGGCTCTCAGTGACGTTTAACGGAACGGACGGGCGGCGTGGGCACCTCCAGCCCGGCCCCGCCGCGTCCCCGGCCCTCCCACCCCACACCACCCCACCACCCCCCCACCCCCACCCCCCACCCCACCCCCACCCCACCCCACACCCACCCCCACCCCCCCCCCCACCCAACCCAACACCCACCCCACCCCCCACACCCACCCCCACCCCACCCCACCCCACCCAACCCCACCCCACCCCCACCCCACCCCCACCCCCCACCCCACCCCACCCCACCCACCCCACCCACACCCCCCCCACACCCACCCCCCACCCCCACCCCAACCCCACCCCCAACCCCCACCCCACCCCACCCCCACCCCCAACCCCACCCCCACCCCCACCCCACCCCCACCCCACCCCACCCCCACCCCCACCCACCCCACCCCCCCCCACCCCAACCCACCCACCCCACCCCCAACCCCACACCACCCCATCCCTCCCCAACCCCACCACCCATCCCACCCCACCCTCCCCAACCCCATCCCACCCCACCCCCATCCCACCCCACCCCACCCCCCACCCCACCCACACCCCACCCCACCCCCACCCCACCCCACCCCACCCCATCCCCCCCACACCCCATCCCACCCCATCCCTCCCCACTCCATCCCACTCCCACCCCAACCCCACCCCCCCCACCCCACCCCCACCCCCACCACCCACCCCCCACCACCCCACCCAACCCCCACCCCACCCCACACCCCCACCCCCACCCACAACCCCACCCCCACACACACCAACCCACCCCCCCACCACCCACCCACCCCCCCCCCCCACCCCCACCCCACCCCACACCCCACCCCCACCCACCCCACCCCCAACCCACCCACCCCCACCCCACCCCACCCCCACCCCCACCCACCCACCCCACCCCCACCCCACCCCCCACCACCCCCACCCCACCCCACCCCACCCACAACCACCCACCACCCCCACACACCCCACCCCAACCCCACCCCCCCACACCCCACCCCCACCCCCACCCCACCCGCACCCCACCCCCCCCCACACCCCGCACCCCACCCCCACCCACCCCACCCCCCACCCCACCCCCCACCCCCCCCCACCCCACCCACCCCACCCACCCCCCACACCCCACCCCACACCCACCCCACCCCACGCCCACCCCCACCCCACCCCCACCCCACCCCCCACCCCACCCCCACCCCACCCCACCCCCACTCCCACTCCCACCCCAACCCACCCCACCCCACCCCCCACCCCACCCACACCCCACCCCACCCCCAACCCCAACCCCACCCCACCCCCCCCCCCAACCCTCCCACCCCCCCATCCCTCCCCAACCCTCCCACCCACCCCACCCCGACCCCCCCACCCCACCCCACCCCCCACCCCCACCGCACCCCCACCCCCACACCCCCCCACACCACGCCCACCCCCCACACCCACCCCCAGCCACCCGCACCCCACCCACCCCCACGCACGACCACCACCCCAACCCCCACCCCCACTCCCACCCCCCACTCCAACCCGCAACCACGCCCCACCCCACCCACCACCCACCCACCCCACCCCCACCACCCCAAACCACCCGCACCCACCCCCCACCACCACCCCACACAACCACCCCACCCCACCCACCCCACACCCCAACGCCCCCACCCCACACCACCCCCCACCCCTAACCCCAACCCGCACCCACACCCCAGCACCCCCCGCCCCACCCCAACGCCCCACCCCACCGCCCCCCCGAAAAACCCCAACCCCACCCCCACACTATCCCAACACCTCCACCCTCTCCCTTTCCCCCCTTTATCTTCTTTTCATTCTCCGTCCTCTCTTTCCTTATACACGTTTACCCTAATTGTTCCTATGTTTTATATCTTTTATCCAATCATTCATTCAACTCAGTTCCCTTACGCACGTCGACTCACTCATTCACATCACTCGACTCACTCACCTCACTCATTCACTCACTCACTCATTCACTCACTCATTCACTCACTCATTCACTCACTCATTCACTCACTCATTCACTCACATCACTCATTCACTCACTCATTCACTCACTCCACTCACCTCACGTCATTCACTCACTCATTCATTCACTCACTCATTAACTCACTCATTCATTCACTCACTCATTCACTCACTCATTAACTCACTCATTCATTCACTCACTCATTCACTCACTCATTCACTTACTCACTCATTCACTCACTCACTCATTCAAACCTCATTCATTCAACTCATTCACTCACTCACTCATACACTCACTCATTCACTCACTCATTCACTCACTCCACTCATTCACTCACGCATTCATTCACTCACTCACATCATTCACTCACTCATTCACTCACTCAGTTCACGTCACTCCACGCACTCACTCACTCATTCACTCACTCATTCATTCACTCACTCATTAACTCACTCATTCATTCACTCACTCATTCACTCACTCATTAACTCACTCATTCATTCACTCACTCATTCACTCACTCATTCACTTACTCACTCATTCACTTCACTCACTCATTCACTCACTCATTCACTCACTCACCTCATTCATGCACTCACTCATTAACTCACTCCTTCACTCCAACTCATTCACTCACTCATTCATTCACTCACTCATTCACTCACTCATTCACTCACTCACTCATTCACTTACTCACTCATTCACTCACTCATCCACGTGGGCATCGAGGCAGCGACCCCACACTGTGCCCCACAGGAATGGCAGCCTCCCACCCTGTTTTACCCTCCGGTCCATGGACGGCTCCCTGTTGCTGAGATGCCCTCCGGCCCCTGTCTGTGTCCCTCACAGTCAGTCATGAGAACATAGCAAATCAGAGACATCTGCCCGGCCCTGCCGGGGGCTCAGCGGCTGAGTGTCAGCCTAGGAGCCAGGAGGTCAGGGTTCGATTCCCGGTCAGGGCACAGGCCTGGGCTGCAGGCTCGATCCCCCGTGTGGGGGGTGTGCAGAGGTGGCGGGCGCGGAGGTGGCGGGCGCAGAGGGGACGCCCAGGCGTGTGGCCGCCGGCCGCTGGGACTCCTGTCGCTCACAGGCCAGCCCAGCAGCCAGCGCAGCACCCTAATTGCTGTCGGAATGCCGGGCTGAGCTCAATTATCCTGCAACAAAACAGACATTTGGGTGGGAAGCCTTCAGTATTTAATTAGACCCGCGGACAAGCCAGCGGAAGGTCGACTCAATTAGCTGCCGGAGACACCTGTCCCCACGGCCGCGGAGCCCACGCACTCAGCACCCACGCACGTACACGCACACACGTGCACACTCATGCACACACACACACACACGCACTAGCGTCCACCCAAGTACACTCACACTCAGCACACACACACACTCAGCACACACACACACTCAACACTCACACACATGCATGCACGCGCACACACACGCACTCAGCGCCCACACATGTACACGCACATACAGCCAGCACACGTGCACACACATGCACACACTCTCAGTGCCCACACACGTGCTCGCACACACACACATGCCTAAGCACGCACGTGCACACACACTCAACGCCCACACACATACACAGACTCATCACCCACACACATACACACAGCACACACACATGCACATGCTTAGCGCTGCACCTGCACACATCCTCCTCCTTTCTGTCCACTCACTGTCCCCCGGGAACTAAAGGAACCGTATAGCTCCGTGCAGTAACAGGTTTGTGACCTGGTTGTGTTCCTTAGACTCATTTTAAAAATAAAATTATTAGACTGTTAAGATAAAAAGTGACCCAAGCTGGTTTGGCTCAGTGGATAGAGCATCAGCCTGAAGGATGAAGGGTCCTGGGTTTGATTCCAATCAAGGCACACGGCAGGATGCAGGGCTGGATCCACAGGGGGGGGGGGGGGTTGCAGGATGCAGCTGATCAGTGATTCCCTCATCACTAAGGTTTCTCTCTCCCTCTCCCTTCCTCTCTGAAATAAAAATATATTTAAAAAATAAAAGTAAAATGAGCACTGGCCAGTTTTTGCTCAGTGGTTAGCGTGCCAGCCCGTGCACCAAAGGGCTGGGGTTCAGTTCCGGGTGAAGGGCGGGCACCTGGGTCTCAGAGGGGGCGCGGCGATTTGACTTTTCCCTAATCGTCAGCGGGGGGAGGGGGGAGAAAGTGGCTAAAATTTAACCAGAATTGGATTCTGTTTTCCCACTGCTCCCATGACGGGGTCTGAGTTTCCTTCCTTCGTCTTTCCCTCCCTCCGTCCCTTCTTTCCTCCGTCCCTCCCTTCCCTCCTGCCTTTTTTAACGCCATTTAGTTCATTCGGAGCGTGGGGCCAGCGGCTCCTGCCTCGCAGTCACGGGTTAAACGGCTCCTGATTGCTCCCGGCCTAACCAGTGCCGTGAGGGGGGGACTAAGATCGTCCCTCAGGGCAGCGGTCGGCAAACTGCGGCTCTCCAGCCTCGGTGTGCCGCTCTGCGGACCGATGAGTTTGCCGACCGCTGTCTGGGGCTTAATCACAGGAAACCACACCTGAGATTGGAATCGAGCGTCTGGGTCCGCGGTCGGCAAACTCATTGGTGAACAGGGCGGCCGAGCACGGCTTCAGGGAAGAGCTTTCGTCCTGAGCGCGGGCAGGCAGCCGGCCGTGGTCTCTGTGCCTCGAGCACTCCCCGGGGGCAGGGGGTCCCTTCCGGACACAAACGGGGTGGCCCCAGCCCCCCTCCAGGGGCCCCAGTGAGGAGGCCGGGTCATCCCAGCAAGCCGGGCTGGGGCCTCCCTCGCGCCGGCCCTGAGCCCCCTCGGGCAACTTCAAACGGCTCCACCCACCGCTGCTCACGTGGCCGCTGCCAGGCAGGGCCGTGTGAGGCTCCGGACCTTCCCCCGGGCGTGGGGCTGTCCATTCCCACCCGGCACCCGGGCCCACTTCCGCCTGAACACGCGTGCAATGGCGGGCCCATGTGTGTTCGTCTGAGCACACCTGCAATGGCGGGCCCATGTGTGTCCGTCTGAGCACGCGTGCAATGGCGGGCCCATGTGTGTCCGTCTGGGCACACCTGCAATGGCGGGCCCATGTGTGTCCGTCTGAGCACACATGTAATGGCGGGCCCATGTGTGTCCGTCTGGGCACACGTGCAATGGCGGGCAATGTTGTTCATCTGGGCACACGTGCAATGGCTGGCCCATGTGTGTCCGTCTGGGCACACGTGCAATGGTGGGCCCATGTGTGTCCATCTGAGCACACGTGCAATGGCGGGCCCATGTGTGTCCGTCTGGGCACATTGCAATGGCGGGCCCATGTGTGTCCGTCTGGGCACACGTGCAATGGTGGACCCATGTGTGTCCGTCTGAGCACACGTGCAATGGCGGGCCGGTGTGTGTCCGTCTGGGCACACGTGCAATGGGCGGGGCCATGTGTGTCCGTCTGGGCACACGTGCAATGGCGGGCCCATGTGTGTCCGTCTGAGCACACGTGCAATGGCGGGCCCATGTGTGTCCGTCTGGGCACATGTGCAATGGCGGGCCCATGTGTGTCCGTCTGGGCACACGTGCAATGGCGGGCCCATGTGTGTCCGTCTGGGCACACGTGCAATGGCGGGCCCGTGTGTGTCCGTCTGAGCACACGTGCAATGGCAGGCCCGTGTGTGTCCGTCTGAGCACACGTGCAATGGCGGGCCCGTGTGTGTCCGTCTGGGCACACGTGCAATGGCGGGCCCATGTGTGTCCATCTGGGCACACGTGCAATGGCGGGCCCGTGTGTGTCCGTCTGGGCACACGTGCAATGGCGGGCCCATGTGTGTCCGTCTGGGCACATTGCAATGGCGGGCCCATGTGTGTCCGTCTGGGCACACGTGCAATGGCGGGCCCATGTGTGTCCGTCTGAGCACACGTGCAATGGCGGGCCGGCCTGGCCGAGCTGCCGGCCTGGGCGGGGCTGGGGGCCCGGGGGGCCCTGGGGGAGGAGTGGGAGACGCGGCCGTAGAGGAGAGGACTGTGCCCGCGGCCCCACCTCCTCCCTCCCGACGCCTGAGCCTGAGCCGAGCCCGCGCCCACCGGCCACCGTCCGGGCCGGTTGGTTCACGTGGTCGGTCCCGGCCGGTGCGGGCAGAGCTCCCGGCCGGGGCTTCCTGGGGCCGGACGGGCTCTGGTCCTGACGCGGCTCCTGGCGGAGGCTCAGGCGGGAAAGACGGTGGGGAGGGGCTGGAACTTTTTCTTTTTTTAATAAATTTCTACTGATTTCAGAGGGAACGGAAGAGGGAGAGAGAGAGAAACATCCGTGATGAGAGAGAATCCTGGATCGGCTGCCCCTGCACGCCCACCACTGGGAGGGAGCCCGCAACCAGGGCATGTCTGTGCCCTGACCGGGAACTGAACCGTGACCTCTGGTTCCTAGGTCAATGCGCAGCCTCTGAGCCACGCCACCGGGCAAGCCTGGACCTCTGTGCCGCGCCAGCACAGCCAGGTTCCCGTCAAGCCCACATGTTTAAAACCAGGCTCCTGGCTTTCACTTCAAAATCAGACGCGAGCCCTCGGCCCCGCTGACCCCGTCCGGAGAAGGACGCCCCGGAGGGGGGTCACGTGGCTCCCCGAAGGATCGGAAAGGACAGACGGGAGAATGAAGCTGGTCTGGGTGGGACGCTGTCCTCTCTGAGGGAGAGGGAGGGACAGCGCCAGGGCTGCCGCCGAATCTATTCCACGGGCAGATTCCGGAGGCACAGCGAGGGCGTGCTCAGGGTGTCCACAACGTTCTCCTGGTTTCGGGCCCGCTCAGTCACACGCACCTGATCGGCTTTGTTTACCGGCCGCACTTCCCGCAGCCGGTCACTCAGCCACCTGCGCCCACAGGTTCGAATCGTGAGGTCAGGCTCACAGCACAGCCTTTGGCTGTCACTGTGCTGGGACCTGCACGTGGCTCTGCCACGAGAGTGTGGTGCCCTCTCCGTAGCCCCAGGCTTGAACCCGTCCAATGCTGTAGCCGCTCTCCACACTGTATAAATCCTTATTGATTTCAGAGAGGACGGGAGAGGGAGAGGGAGAAACAGCCATGATGAGAGAGCATCATGGATTGGCCGCTTCCTGAATACCCCACAACTGGGATGGAGCCCACAACCAGGGAGAGGGAGAGAGAGAAACAACTGGGATGGAACCCACAACCAGGCCTGTGCCCTGACAGGGAATCGAACCGTGACCTCCTGGTTCACAGGTTGATGGTCCACCACCAGCTGGGCCAGAGTTTTTCTAAAGCATCTGTTTCCCGTCAAGCCCACATGTTTAAAACCAGGCTCCTGGCTTTCACTTCTAAAATCAGACGCGAGCCCTCGGCCCCGCTGACCCCGTCCGGAGAAGGACGCCCCAGAGGGGGGTCACGTGGCGAACCCAGGACCCTGGTTTCCCAGGAACGCCTGAGGCGGGCTGTGAGGACGCTTCGTTCCACACCGCGGCCGGCACCGCTGAAGCGCGCACACGTCAAACGCGTCAGCCGGCTCGAGCTGTTTTCTCCGAGACAATTCACAGGCCATTAACATTCACCTCGTTCTTTTTAAAACGTGCGGGTCCGTGGCTCTCATCGTGGCGACTGTCGCTGTGAGTTTAGAAACTCGAAGTCTGAGTCCTCCAACTTTGTTCTCTGTCAAGACGGGCAGGGCTGTTCTGGACCCGGCGAAGTTTCAGCCGGACTTCAGAACCAGCTCAGCTATCTCCTCAGAGAAGCTGCCTGAGGTTTGATGGAAATGGAGTCGAATCGATGGGAGGAGGTTGGGTTTCATTCATTTTCTCCGTTTTTTTAAGTTCCTCAGTTCGTGCGTTTTCTCCCCCACGTCAGTGTTACCTCCCTCTGCTTGTTTGGGCTGTTCCCTAACAGGAAAGCGGACGATCGGGGTCCTGGTCTGAGACCTCTCTTCTCCTCAATGAGGGCTCTCACAGCCCTCAGTTTCCCTCCGGCAGTCCTCGGCTTTGGACAGGTAGGGAATGAGGAGCTTGATGTGGGTCACTGAGCTTCTCTGAGCTTCTCCTAGATTACATTTTTAATCAGCTTGGAGGGTTTGACTTCAGCTGTCCTCTCCTCAGACATCCTCTCTGACCCCTCGCCTCTCTCCTGTCCCTCTGGGGCTTGCATTGTGCGTTGGCGGGTGTGTGCAGATGTGCCCTCCTCTGTCTGTTTTTGAACATTTTTAAAAAATATATTTTATTGATATTTCATGGAGAGGAGAAAGGGAGAGAGATAGAGAGCTAGAAACGCCGATGAGAGAGAAACATCGACCCCCCGCCTCTTGCACACCCCCAACCAGGGATGTGCCCGCAACCAATGTACATGCCCTTGACCGGAATCGAGCCTGGGACCTTTCAGCCCGCAGACTGACGCTCTATCGCTGAGCCAAACCGGCTCTGGCTGTTTTTGAACATTTTTTAAATCACTGATTTAAGTCTTTGTGTAGTAAGTCCGCTGCCCGGGCTTCGTCAGGATGATTCCTATTGATCGCCTTTTCCTGGGGACGGTCCACACGGCTCGGCGCTCCCTGTGTCTCATGATTCTTGTTGGAAACTGGACGTTTTAACAACTATAATGCGGCCACTCTGCAATCAGTTCTCCCCCCCCCCCCCCCCCGGCCTGGGTCTGCTGCTCTGTTTGTTTTTGCTGTTGCTTCACCTTTGCTTTGTGGCTTCCTCTAAGACAGTGGTCGGCAAACTCAGTCCACAGAGCCAAACATCAACAGCACAACGACTGAAATTTCTTTGGAGAGCCCAATTTTTTAAACTTAAATGTCTTCTAACGCCTCTTCTTCAAAACAGACTCGCCCAGGCCGCGGTGTTTTGTGGAAGAGCCACACTCAAGGGGCCAAAGAGCCGCCTGTGGCTCGCGAGCCGCGGTTTGCCGACCACGACTCTAAGCAATTCTCCGACGTCTGTGCTGTTTGCCAGGCTGGGCCGCTGAGGCCGCTGCCCGGTCGGCGTGGCGGCCAGCCCGTGGCAGAGCTGCGGACCGAGCCTGGAAACGGTGAGTCTGGGTCTCTGTGTGGACGCCGGGCTGTGCCTTCAGCACGCAGACGGACACTCGCCACCCGCCCCGGCCTCGCTCCTGCAGGGGGAGGGCGGGGCAGGCGAGGGTGTCCGGGCTCGCCCCGCGCACGCTTCCCGCTGCCATCACGGCCCCAGGGCGCCGGCTCCTAAACTCCCGGGGGTGGGAGGAGCACCAGCCTCCGAGGACAACTCACCCTCACCTCCTCCTCCCGCTCTCCCTGCGCTGAAAACTCGGCTGTCACCGCAGCTGCGAAGGCAGACATCCCGCCGGAGTCTCCGGCAGACGCTCAGGGCGGGGCTGGTGCTGCCTGTGCAGCTCCGATCAGATTAAACACAGACGACGCAGAGCCGGGGCCGCGGGGCCACCAGACCGGCCCTGCCCCCCGTCCCGCCTGGAGCCAGGGCCGGAGTCCCAGCCGCCCCCGGAGCGCTGGCCCCCGTCCCGCCCGGAGCGCTGGCCCCCGTCCCGCCGGAGCCAGGGCCAGAGTCTCAGCCGCCCCCGGAGGCGCTGGCCCCCGTCCCGCCCGGAGAAGGGCCCCCGTCCCGCCCGGAGAAGGGCCCCCGTCCCACCCGGAGCACTGGCCCCCGTCCCACCCGGAGCACTGGCCCCCGTCCCGCCTGGAGCACTTGGCCCCCGTCCTGCCCGGAGAAGGGCCAGAGTCCCAGCCGCCGCCCCAAAGCGCTGGCCCCCGTCCCACCCGGAGCGCTGGCCCCCGTCCCGCCCGGAGCACTGGCCCCCGCCCCGCCCGGAGCACTGGCCCCCGTCCCGCCCGGACAGAAGGGCCGGAGTCCCAGCCGCCCCGGAGCGCTGGCCCCCGTCCCACCGGGAGCACTGGCCCCCGTCCCGCCCGGAGCGCTGGCCCCCCCCCCCCCCCCGTCCCGCCCGGAGCCAAGGCCAGAGTCTCAGCCGCCCCCGGGAGCGCTGGCCCAGACCGGAGAAGGGCCGGAGTCCCAGCCGCCCCGGAGCGCTGGCCAGGCCCGGCCAGGGGAAGCAGCGGCCTCAGGCTGCGCTGGAGCCGGAGCTGGAGCCGCAGACGGTGTGAGCAGAGGCCGGGGCGCCCGTCACCGTTCTCTGTGCCCAGACGCTCCCCCCGGCGGCTGCCAGGCCGGTGATTCCCGCTCCGGACTCTGGAGGCTGCCGAGCGCTGGCAGTTTCCTCGTCGCCTCAGGAAGGCGGCCCGTCTGCGGGAAGCTCACCGCGTGTTCGCAGACCGAATGGGGGATCACTGTCCCCACAGTGGGGGGCGGGGGGTCCCTCTCAGGGGCAGGCCCCAGCGGGGGGCCCGGAGGGGCAGCGGGGGGGGGGGTCCCTCTCAGGGGCAGGCCCCAGCGGGGGGCCCGGAGGGCAGCGGGGGGGGGGGTCCCTCTCAGGGCAGGCCCAGCGGGGGGCCCGGAGGGGCAGCGGGGGGGGGGTCCCTCTCAGAGGCAGGCCCCAGCGGGGGGCCCGGAGGGGCAGGGTGTCCCTCTCAGGGGCAGGCCCCAGCGGGGGGCCCGGAGGGCGGAGGCCCCACCTGTTTTCTGTGAAAATGTTACATAAACACGGGCTCAGGCTGATGTTTCCACTTTAGTTCACACCAGGTTCGTTTGAGGCGACTTTCTTTTCGTGATCGGCGTCTGCCTTCTCGACAGCGAGATGCCAGGCCCCATTACCCACTGTCTGTCTGTCCATCTGTCTGTCCATCCGTCTGTCTGACCATCCGTCTGTCTGTCTGTCCGCCTGTCTGCCTGCCTGTCTGTCCATCTGTTTGCCTGTCTGTGTGTGTCTGTGTATGTCTGTCTCTCTGTCTGTCCGCCTGTCTGCCCGCCTGTCTGTCTGTCTGTCCGCCTGTCTGCCTGCCTGTCTGTCCTCGGCACCTGCAGGCTGGCAGTCTCAGAATGGCGCACCCGCACCCCGTCAGGAACACATTTTCCAACTCACACCTGCTCACTGGGCCTCTGAGGACACCCCTCAAACAACAGGGGTACCCGGGCCGCCCCCAACGCACACACTGGGACCGGCTGTTAGTCACCTCGTTCCAGGGTGGATCTCGGCCTCTTCTCCCCTCCCCCAGGCAGGACGGCCCCCACCTGAGGCCCGGCCCCCTGGCACTGGGCCCCCCCTGCCCCCGGGTGCTGGGCCCCACCCCCGGCAGGCCCCCCAGATCCGGGCTCCAGGGACCAGCCCCCGGGCGCTGGCCCCCCCGGCAGGCCCCCCAGATCCGGGACCGGGCTCCGGGGACCAGCGCCCGGCTGCGCTGCAGGAGCAGCAATTCAATCAGGAGAAGCCGCGCTTTCTCTCTGTCTCGGCCAATTTGGGAAGTGGAGGGAGTTGATTCCAAAGGGGCCTCGGGGAAATAAGAGGAAGCAGGCTCTGGAATGACGGGCAGAGGGAGCAGTTATGTCTGAGACGCAGAGTCCTCAGGGGGAAGAGCGGGGGACGGGCGGGGGGCCGGGCGCGGGGGGGCCGGGCTGGTGAGGGGGGGGACAGGCAAGGAGCTGGGGGGGGGCCGGGCTGGGGGACAGGCGGGGGGAGAGACAGGCGGGGGGGCCGGGCAGGGGCCGGGTGGGGGGACAGGCGGGCGGGGGGGGCGGTGTGGGGGGGCCTGGCTGGGGGACAGGCGGGGGGACAGGCGGGGAGCCGGGCGGGGGGCCGGGCGGGGGGACAGGGCGGGGGGACAGGCGGGGGGACAGGCGGGGGGCCGGGCGGGGGGCCGGGCGCGGGGGCCGGGTGGGGGGCCAGGCCGGGGGACAGCGGGGGGGCCGGGCGGGGGCCGGGCGGGGGGACAGGTGGGGGGCCCGCTCGGGGGGCCGGGCAGGTGTGGGCCGCAGGTGCTGCGGAGCCTCTGACGGGAGCACGTGTCTCTCCTCCGCGGAGCGGCCGGCAGCTTGGGGCTGTCCTGTGACCTGGGGTGAGTGGGTGAGTGGGTGGGTGTGGGGGGCGTCTGCGTCACCCCTGAACCCGCCTGCAGAGCTTCTGCTCCCGCGGGTCCCAGGGACCGGGTGAGGGGAGAGACCGAGGGGCTGGTGGGGGGTCTGCGGAGGGCACGCCTGGGACCAGGGGTGGGTCCGGCCGCCTGCCAGGCCGCCCTCCGCGCGTCTGTCCCACCGGTCGGGCTCCCCCCGCGCCCCAGCCGGCCGGGCTCCCCCGTGACTCCGGCCCGGACTCGGGTTCCGGTTCTGGACGAGGGTTTGCCACGTCCACCTTCAGGTCCACTCGCCTCCACGGAGCCGCTGGGCCTGACCGGCTGGTGCTGGGCCTCCCCGCTCCGGGGCCCCGGCCCCCTCCAGGGCGCCCCCGCCCGCCCCCGGCTGCAGCCTGGGCCCCGAGCTCAGCCGCTGCACACCCCTCCCCAGGCGGCAGACACAGACCCCCTGCCCTGAGGCTGGAGGCCCCCGCTCCGTGGACATGGCTCTGAGCCGGGGGAGCCGGGGGGCTGGGGGCCGGGGGAGCCGGGGGGGCCGTGGGCCGGGGGGGGCCGGGGGAGCCGGGGGGGGGGCGCGGGGGACCGGGGGAGCCAGGGGAGCCGGGGGAGCCGGGGAGCCGGGGGGCCGGGGAGCCGGGGGAGCCGGGGGAGCCGGGGGGCCGGGGGAGCCGGGGGAGCCGGGGGGCCGGGGGAGCCAAGGGGAGCCGGGGTAAGCCGGGGAGCCGGGGAGCCGGGGAAGCCGTGGAGCCGGGGAGCGGGGGAGCCGGGAGGGCCGGGGGGGGGCCCGGGGGGAGCCGGGGGGCCCGGGGGAGGCCGGGGGGAGCCGGGGGAGCCCGGGGGGCCGTGGGAGCCGGGGGAGCAGGGGGAGCCGGGGGCCGTGGGAGCCGGGGGAGCCGGGGTGGCCCGGGGGGGGCCGGGGGGTCTCTGTCTGCTGGCCCGCGGGGAGCAGGGTCCAGCACCCGGCCCCGGCGTGGGGGTGCCCGTGCCCGGAGGTGGCCGCGCCCAGTCAGGGACGTGGGTGCCCTCCTGGGCGGGGACAGGGACACGGGGGGACTCAGCCTCGGCGGCCGGGTGCACCCCCGCGGGCGGCTGTGTTTCTGGGAGGCTGGCTCCTGCCCCTCAGCCCCTCATCGGGGTGCAGCACCCCAGCAAACATCCAGACAGACCGCATCTGCCAGCTGCAGCCACCCAGCTTGGGGAGAACTGGCCAGCAGTGCCCCCTGGTGGCCGTGCCCCTCGGCTGCACACACAGGCGGGTCCCACCGGAAGGTGGGCACTGGGCACCCTCTGTCCGTGGTCAGGGCTGCGTGAGCTTCCGCGGCTGTCTGTGTGTCCGAGTGTCTGTGTGTCCGTGTGTCCGTCTGTCTGTGTGTCCGTGTGTCCGTGTGTCTGTGTGTCCGTGTGTCCGTGTGTCTGTGTGTCCGTGTGTCCGTGTGTCCGTGTGTCCGAGTGTCCGAGTGTCCGAGTGTCTGTGTGTCCGAGTGTCCGTGTGTCCGTGTGTCCGAGTGTCCGAGTGTCTGTGTGTCCGAGTGTCTGTGTGTCCGAGTGTCCGTGTGTCCGAGTGTCTGTGTGTCCGAGTGTCCGAGTGTCCGAGTGTCTGTGTGTCCGAGTGTCCGAGTGTCCGAGTGTCTGTGTGTCCGTGTGCCCGTGTGTCCGAGTGTCCGAGTGCCCGTGTGTCTGTGTGTCCCTGTAACCGAGTGTCCAAGTGTCCGTGTGTCCGTGTGTCTGTGTGTCCATGTGTCCGTGTGTCCGTGTGTCCGTCTGTCCGTGTGTCCGAGTGTCCGTGTGTCCCTGTGTCCGAGTGTCCGTGTGTATGTGTGCCCGTGTGTCCGTGTGTCCGAGTGTCCGTGTGTATGTGTGTCCGTGTGTCCGAGTGTCCATGTGTCCGAGTGTCCTTCTGTCCGTGTGTCCGTGTCCGAGTGTCCGTGTGTCCGTGTGTCTGAGTGTCCGAATGTCCAAGTGTCCATGTGTCTGTGTCCATGTGTCCATGTGTCCATGTGTCTGAGTGTCCGTGTGTCTGTGTGTCCAAGTGTCCTTGTGTCCGAGTGTCCGTGTGTCCATGTGTCTGAGTGTCCGTGTGTCCGAGTGTCCTTGTGTCCAAGTGTCCGAGTGTCCGAACGCCCGTGTATCCAAGTGTATGTGTGTCCGAGTGTCCGTGTGTCCGAGTGTCTGTGTGTCTGAGTGTCCGTGTGTCCGTGTGTCCATGTGTCTGTGTGTCTGTGTCCGAGTGTTTGTGTGTCCATGTGTCCGTGTGTCCGTCTGTTCATGTGTCTGTTTGTGTGTCCATGTGTCCGTGTGTTCATGTGTCTGTGTGTCCGAGTGTTTGTGTGTCCATGTGTCCCTGTGTCCGTGTGTCCGAGTGTCCGAGTGTATGTGTTTCCGTGTGTCTGAGTGTCCGTGTGTCTGAGTGTCCATGTGTCTGAGTGTCTGTGTGTTCGTGTGTCCATGTGTCTGTGTGTCTGTGTGTTCATGTGTCTGTGTGTCCGAGTGTTTGTGTGTCCGTGTGTCCGTGTGTTCATGTGTCTGTGTGTCCGAGTGTTTGTGTGTCCATGTGTCCGTGTGTCGGTGTGTCCGGGTGTCCATCAGGCGCATCACAGACCCTGCACCCAGCGGCTCCCGGCAGCCTCTGTCTGTGGCTCGGTCCTGGGTGCACCCGGCCCAGATGGACGGTCCGGGAGGGCTGCCTGGAGGAGGTGTGCCGGCCTGCGGAGATGGCCGAGCTGTGGGGGGCAGCAGAGAGCGTAGGGGCAGGGCCCGAGGCCGTGGGGCGTCAGCCCCCGGGGGCGGGGGAACCACATCACACGTGACTCGCCCTGGACCTGAGGCCTCCGTGTCAGCCACTCTCGGGCAGGGGAAGGGGGCGTGGGGCGCCGCTGAGATTAAAGCAGCTTCATTCTTTTCTAAGAAAAACAAAGGCAGAGAAATGCGGTTCTTTGGTAACATCGTCATGAACGCAAAGCCGTTCGGAGCGGTCGGCTCGGAAACAGGAAAGCTCGGTGCAGGCGCAGCACCCAGAGCGGGAGAAGCCGGCTCTTCCCCGTTAAACCTGGGGAAGCTGGGGGGGTGGGGGGAGGGAACAGGGGCAGAAGGAAGTGATCGCACGTAAAGGAAACATTAGGATGATCACAGGGCAACAATGTATCTAACGCTATGGAAGCATATTTACAAATTTAGAAAGAGATGCCTCTTAGAAATGCAAAATAAATTAAAAATGTTCCCAGAAAGAGGCGGGGGGTGGTGGGGGAATTGAACGGCCGCCACCGGGAAGAGCTAATTGAAGATCCACCCGGGGGAGAAGTCAGCGGGTGGAAGCCTTCGACTGGATTCCTCAAACCCACGGAGTGAAACCAGGCTGCTTCACATCACGTAGAATATTCCGGAACACAGAAAGCTTTTTTTTTTTTTTTTTTTTAAGACTCTCCTTTGAATATTAGGCAACTAGCTAGTTCCAAAAGCAAAATTGGGTAAACACAGAGCAAAATTAATCAAAAATGCAGACACCATTTATGGACATAGATGCTGAATTCGTTAAAAATGAGCCTCAACCAATGTATCCAGCCCTGGCCGGTGTGGCCCAGTGGATAGCACGTCGGCCTGCGGACTGAGGGGTCCCAGGCTCAATTCCCATCAAAACTCGGCACAAAACTCGGTCGCAGGCTCGTCCCCGGCCTGGGGCCCAGACCAGCACGTGCAGGAGGCAGCTGATCAATGCATCTCTCTCGTCAATGTTCCTAACTCACTCTCCCTCTCCCTTCCTCCCTGTAAAAACATCAATAAAATATATGGAAAAAGGAAAAAGGGACAGGAAAGCCCAGCCCACAGCTGGGACCGGGAGGCCAGGGCACCGCAGGCTGGTGGGTGCCCGGGCGTGGGGAACGCCCCATCGCTCACCTCCGGCCGGCCCGGGGGCTCTGAGCGCCAGGAGGAGGCGGAGAGGCAGCATGGAGGTGTGCCCGCTGGCAGCTGCCCCTCGGAAATCGGGAGACATCGGTTCAAGGGCGTTAGGAAGCTCTGTCTGGTTATCAGCCGGTCTCCAAGCTCACCAAGCAAAGAACTCACACTATCGTGTCAGCCCAGAAAAGCACTGAACAAGCTCACAGCGACCATAACCCACTCCGGGGTGTGTGTGTGTGTGTGTGTGTGTGTGTGTGAGGGGTCAGGGGAGGGAGGAATCCCATTGCCAGACTTGCTACATGACATTAAATTTCCGGTTTTCAATGACAATGACAAAGCAGGAGACTGCACGGAAGCAGGAGGCAGAGGCCTGTGTGGGCGGTAGTTCACAGGAGCTGAGCCCGAAGAAGCCCCGTCGGACGCACCAGGTGAGGCGTTAAACCACCATAAATATGTTCGAATTCTAGCAGAAACCTTTCTGTAGAAACGTAAGTACAAGCGTGAGAATTGCACCAAATACAGAATATTAATAAGGAGAAATGAGCTAATAAGAATAATCTGATAAAAAATTCTGGAGTAGAAATACAATAACTTAAATTAAAAAAAAAAAAAAAAAAAAACACCTCTCTGAATCCAACATAAAATCACGATATGTTGCCGAAACCGGTTTGGCTCAGTGGTAGAGCGTCGGTCTGCGGACTGGGGGGTCCCAGGTTCGATTCCGGTCAAGGGCATGGACCTTGGTTGCGGGCACATCCCCGGTGGGGGGTGTGCAGGAGGCAGCTGGTCGATGTTACTCTCTCATCGACATTTCTAGCTCTCTATCTCTCTCCCTTCCTCTCTGTGTAAAATCAATAAAATATATATATTTTTTTAAATCACGATATGTTACTGGGTAGTTCCCCAAAGATAGTGTCTACTTTGTATAAGCTACCCTCTCCCTCAGAGGACTGCACTGTCCTGCTCCACACCTCCTGGTTCAGGGAGATTACGTAGTAGAAGATGATTGCCCAGAACCATGAGAGCACAGATTTTTGAAGGCGATGTTTTGATAACAAAGGATGCTTAACACGGTTCCCACCCACTGTATTTAAAATGTCCGTATAGCCACCACAGACAGTTACCTTCGGTGTAAACACAGTGCCCAGGCACAGACATACAGACACACACACACACACACACACTTGCTCGCCAGGCGGAGGCCGTCTGTTCTCTCCGGCACAGCCCGCGCTCTCTTCGCTGTCACCTGCTTCCTGGCAGACACCCGGGGGGCTGTGCCCGGTGTGTTCCCGGGGGGCTGTGCCCGGTGTGTTCCCGGGGGCTGTGCCCGGTGTATTCCCGGCAGACACCCGGGGGCTGGCCCGGTGTGTTCCCGGCCAGACACCCGGGGCTGTGCCCGGTGTGTTCCCCGGCAGACACCCGGGCTGGGGCCCGGTGTGTCCCGGGCGTCCGGTGTTCCCGGCAGACACCCGGGTGGGCTGTGACCGGTGTGTTCCCGGCAGGAAACCCGGGGGCTGTGCCGGTGTGTTCCCGGCAGACACCCGGGGGGCTGTGACCGGTGTGTTCCCGGCAAGACACCAGGGGGCTGTGCCCGGTGTGTTCCCAGCAGACACCCGGGGCTGTGCCCGGTGTGTTCCCGGGGGCATGTGCCGGTGTGTTCCCGGGGGGCTGTGCCCGGGTTGCAGACACCCGGGGGGCTGTGCCCGGTGTGTTCCCCGCAGACACCCGGGGGCCTGTGCCCGGTGTGTTCCCGGCAGACACCCGGGGGCTGTGCCCGGTGTGTTCCCGGCAGACACCCGGGGGGCTGTGCCCGGTGTGTTCCCGGCAGACACCCGGGGGGGCTGTGCCCGGTGTGTTCCGGGGCTTTGCCCGGTGTGCTGTGCCCGGTGTGTTCCCGGCGGGACCACCCGGGGGCTGTGCCCGGGTGGTTCCCGCAGACACCCGGGGGCTGTGCCCGGTGTGTTCCCAGCAGACACCCGGGGGCTGTGCCCGGTGTGTTCCCGGCAGACACCCGGGGGGCTGTGCCCGGTGTGTTCCCGGGGGCTGTGCCCGGTGTGTTCCCGGCAGACACCCGGGGGCTGTGCCCGGTGTGTTCCCGGGGGCTGTGCCCGGTGTGTTCCCGGCAGACACCCGGGGGGCTGTGCCCGGTGTGTTCCGGGGGGCTGTGCCCGGTGTGTTCCCGGCAGACACCCGGGGGGCTGTGCCCGGTGTGTTCCCAGCAGACACTCGGGGGCTGTGCCCGGCCGGTGGCTGCCTGGTCCGCACCCACAGGCAGCGCTCAACTGATAACCAGACAAAGACGATGCAGCGCTCGGCTCCCTGAGGACGAGACGCCTGAGGTGGCTCCCCGGCTGAGGGCGGCCTGTGACCAGGAGGTCCAGGCGCGGCTCCCGGCGCGGGTCCCGGCGGGCACAGGCCGGGTGGGGAAGCCGCCGGGCAGACGGAGGTCCCGGGCAGAGGGCTCTCCGGAAACTTCCGGTAGCCTCCGGGGCAGAGACCGTGGGCACGGCAGCCGGGCGGCGGGGGAGAGGTGACCGTCCTCGGCCCTCGCCCGGCCTGGGCCCACGCGGGCCTCGGGGGCCCGGTCTCCGGACGAGGCCTGCCCCGCCGCCGCCGTGTAATGGGATTTAATATTTGATGTCCGCTCATTAGACGGAGAGAAGCTGCTGCCGCTCCGATATTGATGGGCGATCACGCCCCGCAGGCGACGGGACCCGGGAGCAGACGGAATTAATCGCTGGGCGTCCGCGGGCGCCGGGCGGCCTGGACGTGTCCTCGAGCTCATGCAGACGCCACGGAGCGTCCACCCCACCCCCATGTCTCCTGAGCTCCTGCCCGGACCAGGGATGGAACCCTGACCTCCGGCCTCCTCCATGGACACGTGTGGGCTGTGTCCCTGCCTCAGCCCAGAGGCTCTGCGGCCGTGGCCGGAGGGGGGGCTGGGGGGCTGGCGTGGCCCATGGACATGAGGCCTCCGGTCGCACCGGTGGCTCCATGGACACACGGCCCCGGAGAGGCCACTGCACCCGCAGCCAAGATGTGAACAGTGGTTTCCACCGGGGGAGCGGGGCCATCGGTCCATCATCCATCCATCCACCATCCATCATCCATCCACCATCCATCCTCCATCCATCCATCCATCATCCATCCTCCATCCATCCATCCATCATCCATCATCCATCCACCATCCATCCTCCATCCATCCATCCATCATCCATCCATCCTCCATCCATCCATCATCCATCCACCATCCATCCTCCATCTACCATCCATCCACCATCCATCCATCCACCATCCATCCATCCACCATCCATCATCCATCCATCATCCATCCATCCTCCATCCATCCTCCATCCACCATCCATCCACCATCCATCCATCCTCCATCCACCATTCATCCACCATCCATCCTCCATCTACCATCCATCCACCATCCATCCATCTCCATCCATCCATCCATCATCCATCCTCCATCCATCCATCCACCATCCATCCATCCATCCATCCATCCATCCCCCATCCATCCATCCATCATCCATCCATCCATCCATCCATCTCCATCCATCCATCCATCTCCATCCGTCCATCCATCTCCCATCCATCCATCCATCTCCATCCATCCATCCATCCATCCATCCATCCATCCGTCCATCCATCTCCATCCATCCATCCATCCATCCATCCATACAATCCTCAGCCATCCATTCAATCATCATCCATCATCCATCCATCCATCCTCCATCCACCATCCATCCACCACCCATCCATCCCCCATCCATCCATCCTCCATCCATCCATCCACCATCCATCCACCACCCATCCATCCCCCATCCATTCTTCCGTCAGCGTGGCCCGGGCCGTCCTGCGCGTCTGGCCGGCACCGACGGCCGGTCCCCAGGCTCCGGCTGGTCACGCGGCTCCCCCACCAGCGGGCGGACGCCGCCGAGGCCCGGGGAGGCCGGGCGCACCGCTCCGGTTCCTGGCGCTGGGCCCTCGGGCGGGCAACCGGAGGGGGGTGAGGGGGGCAGATGCTGATCTCAGCCCGCTGGAGGGGAAGGTGGGGGAGCCCCCCCAATACCCCCGCGGGGTCTCCGAGCCCCGCTGCTCAGTGATGGTTTTAGAGAATAAACGGCCTGAGCAGCCTCTGCAGAGACCAGGATCCCCAGCAGCCCGGGCAGCGCGCCTCCGTCTGATTTCTGACCACAGTCCTCCTCCGAAGACCCTGGGCGGCAGGGCGGGGCCTGAGCGGGCGGGGCCTGGGAGGGGCCTGTGTGGGTGGGGCGGGGCCTGAGTGGGTGGGTGGGCCTGGGAGGGGCGGGCCGGGGCAGGGGAGGGAGAGGTGGGGACTGCCCCTCTGGCTTTGCCAAAGGCTGGACACAGTGAGAAACGGCCCTGAAGGACCAGCCAAGGCCGACCTGGAGCCTGGGTCCCTGGGTGAGGACGAGGCGGGCAGGAGGGGAGGGAGAAACCCACAGATCTGCCAGGCTGAAGGCCTTTGCTGCGTGCACGTGGCGTTTCGTCCGTGGTCTCAGCACAGCCTCAGACACACACGAATATGACACGCACACGCATGTGACATGCACACACGTGACATGCACATGTGTGCATGTGCACAGTCACACGCATACACGCATAGGTGTGCACATAGGCACACACACACTGATCCGTGCATACACCATGTCACCAATCCCCCAGCGTTACAAAAACCAGCTGTGTAAATATTGTAAATATTGTAAATATTGTAAAGCTGTGTAAATATTGTAAATATGTTCTCTTTAAAAACCGGTGTGTATAGTCGCAGTTTACAAAATTGTAGAAACTGTGTGGACTTATTGTATTTTATTTTGCATTTTTTTCCAATGACAATACGCCCTCTCATGACAAAGAACTTGGGAGAACAGAAGAGCCCACAAATAGAAGTGAGATTGTAAATGTTCTGAACTACACAGCTCAGACGCAATTAATCCATTCTAATTTCACCGGGATGATGGGGAGACATACAGAGCACACTCCGCCCCATATGCAAATTAAACACTCCAGTAACTCGCAGAGTCGGGAATTACACGGAGACTGCTCCCCGGCGATGCCAGAATAATAATGGGACACGCGGGCGAGACGCAAACTGGAAGTGACAGCGCCGGGCGGAGCGAGAACGCCGCCCCAGCCGGACGCGGCCGGGCCTGGGCTGCGGAGAAATAACCACGTGAGAACGTCCAGGCCAAACTCCACTCAGATCCAGCGCCGTGGCTCCATCGTTATCTGCGCAAACATAAGCATCCACGTAAACCAAACGAGCGTGGGCTCGAGGAGTTAACGAGGGCAGCAGAGCCGGCGGGAGGGGGAGGCTGGCCGCAGAAGCAGCACGGACAGCACGGGGGGCGTGAGGCGGCCGGGCGTGGGGTCCAGGAGCAGCTCTGTGGGGAGACGGGCGAGAGCCGGCCTGGTCCCGCTCAGACACCCGTCGGGGCGCCGTGCCCGCGGGCCCGGGGGACGCGGTCCTCCGTCACCCGCCACCTCCCGGGCCGTCTCGTCACAGTGGCCATGCGGGGGAGTGCCGGGTGCCAGAATGACCGAAGGAATAACAGAAACCAGCGACCGGGCCAGGGCCCCGAGGCTGTCCTCTCAGGCTGTCTGCGCCCAGGAGCGTGAGGAGCAGCCATCCCCCCAAAGGTGCATGGAGGGGCCGCCCGGACCCCGAGTCCGCCCTGGGGGTCACCTAGACCAGAGCCGCCCTGAGGGCCAGTGGACCAGCAACCTAGTTCCATCTGCAGCCTTCAGCCCCCTCGCCCTGTTTGGGGGTGATGGTGTGGACATCTCGGGGGCAGTGTTCTGCCTACATTGTAAGGTACCTTAGGCTGTGTGGTGTTGTAGTTAAATGAATATAACTGACATAGATAGATTATAGGTGATAGAAAGATAGATGATGATGATGATAGATAGATAGATAGATAGATGATAGATAGATAGATAGATAGATAGATAGATATAGATGAATTGATGGGTGAATGGTGGATGGAAGGATAAATGATGGATGGAAGGATGGATGATGGATGGATGGTGGGTGAGTGGATGGATGGTGTATGGATGGATAGGTAGATGGTGGATGGATGACGGATGGATGATGGATAGATAGGTGGATGGATGGATAGATGGATGATGGATGGATGGTGTATGGATGGATAATGGATGGAAGGATGGATGGATGATGGATGATGGTTGGGTGGATGGATGAATGGATGGTAGATGGATGATGGATGGATTGATGATAGATGGATGGGTGGATGGATGGATGGATGATGGGTGGATGGATGGACGGATGGATGATGGATGATGGTTGGGTGGATGGATGAATGGATGGTAGATGGATGATGGATGGATTGATGATAGATGGATGGGTGGATGGATGGATGGATGATGGGTGGATGGATGGACGGATGCATGATGGATGGATGGGTGGATGGATGGATGATGGGTGAAAGATAATGGATGGATGATGGATGGTGGATGATGGGTGGATGATGGATGGATGGTGGATGGATGAATGGATGGATGGATGGATGAGGGATGATGGGTAGATGGATGGTGGATGGGTGGATGATGGATGGATGATGGATGGATGGTGGATGGATGAAGGTAGGTGGATGGATGGATGATGGATGATGGTTGGGTGGATGATGGACAGGTGGGTGGATAGTGTCTTGACGAGTGCACACAGCTGGTGGTTTTCTCCCCATAGGAGGATTGTGATCTTAAATTTTTAACTGTTTTCACGTGTCCTCTACCGTTGGTGGTTCCCAGTGAGAATGAGTTATTCCCGTGAGTGCGTGGCTGAGTCTCCATGACGGAGGCTTACGTGAAACTTCGTGATGAGAATCAGCCCCAGGCAGGTATTTGCTGAAGGAGCACCTGCTGGTCGCGGGGACTGGGGCTGCTGTCCTGACGCCTGGGCCACACGCACTGGGCACGTCTAGCTGTGGGCTCACAGGGCAGGCCCACGTGGCTCCGCCAGGTGCTGGCATTGGCGTTGTTCTGCTTTGTCCTCTGGCTCATCGAGGAGACAGGCAGCTGAGCGCCCATCAGGCGCCGTCTGAGTTCATTTATCGCCAGTCATCAGCCGAGCGAACATTGGCCAACGTGCCGTCCCCACCCCAGGTCAGGCGCCCCCGCCTCCCACACGATGCACAGAGCCGCTAGCTGAACCCCCTTAAAGGGCCACGCCGGCCGGCATCACCGTTCAGGGGGCCAGTGGGCGTCTCCCTGGCACTGGCACCCGTGCCCGCTGCCAAGGGCAGCTTCCCTGCACCACGTCCAGCCTGTGTGTCCCCCCCTCCCACTCCCTCTAGGATCCAGCCAGGAGCTATCCCTAAAATCTCAATCGCCGCCCCCCGGGGGGGGCGGGCAGGCAGGCGTCCCCGTCCCGGAGAAGCAGCCGATGGCCAGGTTGACCACTCACCCGCACACTCCCTGGAGTGCAGAGGCGCGAGGGCTGCCCTCCCCCCTGGCCTCCCACTGAGTTACGGTCAAATCACACCCCGAGTCCACACCATGACACGCACACTCACGCCATGAATTCTGTGGCAGCCACTGGTCTAGCTTCTCTCCCACTGGGACCCCGCCGTGTCCTGTCCCTGTCCCACCACCACCGGGGGGAGCTGTCCTGTCCCCGTCCCACCACCGGGCGGGGAGCTGCCCCCTCACGGAAGGTGACCTCAGGGCTGACGTGGGCACCTCTGTGGGTGCTGTGTGCCCCGCGGAAGCTTAGGGTCCTGGGTGGGCCAGTGCTGCTTTGTGTTGTAAACACATTTGCATTGATTCCAGAGAGGAAGGGGAGGGAGGGGGAGAAACCAATGATGAGAGAGAATCAGGGACCGGCTGCCTCCTGCACGCCCCACCCTGGGAATCGAGCCCACAACCCGGGCCTGTGCCCTGACCGGATGGAACCAGGACCTGTCAGGCTGCAGCCGAGGCCCTGTCCACAGAGCAGCCCGGCAGCGGAGGCCCTGTCCACAGAGCAGCCCAGCAGCCGAGGGCCTGTCCACGGAGCCGCCCAGCAGCCGAGGGCCTGTCCACGGGGCCGCCCGGCAGGCTGAGGGCCTGTCCACGGAGCCGCCCGGCAGGCTGAGGGCCTGTCCACGGAGCCGCCCGGCAGCCGAGGGCCTGTCCACGGAGCCGCCCGGCAGCCGAGGGCCTGTCCACGGAGCCGCCCGGCAGCCGAGGGCCTGTCCACGGAGCCGCCCGGCAGCCGAGGGCCTGTCCACGGAGCCGCCCGGCAGCCGAGGCCGTGCTGGAAGGCCGGGGTTCCAGGTGGATTTATCTAACAGCCTCAGCCGTGCTGGGCGCGCGTCCACGTGGGGGAGGGCGGCCATCTGTGCCGATCTCATCCACACAGCGGGCCGGACTGTGCCGGGAGCCGCCCCCCGTCCCTGCCGCAGGGGCCAGGCCCGCCAGGAGCTCTGCCGGGGGGGGGGGGGGGCGCTCCCCGGGACCGGCCTGAAGGACGTGCCGAGCGGCAGTGCCGGGACAGACGTCAGGGAGGGCTGACGGAGAGAGCCAAGTGGACGGCACAGCAGGGTGCTCCGGGCTCGGTGCCAAAGGGAGCCTGTGCCACGGGGTGGGGGGCGGCCAGAGCAGACTGTGCGCGGACTCACGGCGCCCGGACCGGGCAGTGCGGGCTCGGCGTGGGCCGGCCATCCCGGAGGCTGAGGACAGACGCCTGGGCGGGGCAGGGAGTGGGCGCCGGACGGGAGGGGCAGGTCCGACGCTCTGACTCGGGCGCCTGGCTGGACGAGCCTCAGAGTGGTCCGGGCTGAGCATCAGCCTGAGAACCAGGAGGTCGTAGTCGAGTCCGTGAGGGCAGGAGCCCAGGAGGAGGCGTGCAGGAGGCAGCCGATCCATGCTTCTCTCTCATCAGTGATGTTTCTCTCTCTCTCTCTCTCCCTTCCTCTCTGACATCAATAAAAATAGATTTAAGACCCAAAAGTAAATGGAAAAACATCCTCAGGTGAGGATTAACAATTCTTTCAAGAAGAGTAATGTAGCCCTAACCTATCTGGCTTAATGGACAGAGCATCGGCCTGCGGACTGAGGGGTCCCGGGTTCGATTCCGGCCCAGGGCATGTACCTTGGTTGCGGGCACATCCCCAGTAGTGGGTATGCAAGAGGCAGCCGATCAATGTTTCTCTCTCATCGATGTTTGTGACTCTCTATCCCTCTCTCTTCCTCTCTGGGAAAAATCAATAAAATATATATTTTTTAAAAGAACCAGCTTCCACCCCCAGGACCCAGCTGGACTCGTGTGCCGGACCCAGAGGGCAGAGCTCAGAGCCCGTATGGCCCTGCCCTTGAGGCCGGGCACCGATCTTGGCGTGAAGCTCCTCACGTGGGTGATGAATTCCACGTATTTGACGAATTCAGCTGTGAAATATTCACAACCTGGAGATCCATAACATGACTCGTATTTTTACCATTTCCCCGTTTGGCCCCAGAAATGTGACAGCGAGAATTTGTCATACACGCCACACGGAGGTCAGGAGGGACACGTAGAAACGATTCCTCCGCGCCGATGAGGTTCCCGGGCCCCGATATTAGCTGTTGGTATATGGATATAAGTAGCTATTGATATTGTACTTATTATTATGGTATATGGATATAAATAGCTATTGATACTTATTATTATACTAGAGGCCTGGTGCACGAAATTCGTGCATGTGGGGGGGGTCCCCCTCAGCCCGGCCTGCCCCCTCTCCATTCAGGGATCCCCTGCAGGATCAGGCCTAAACCAGCTGTTGGACATCCCTCCCGCAATCTGAGACCACTGGCTCCTAACTGCTCACCTACCTGCCTGGTCACCCCCCAACTGCCCCCCATGCTGGCCTGGTCACTCCCCAACTGCCCCCCTGCTGGCCTGGTCACTCCCCAACTGCCCCCCCTGCTGGCCTGGTCATCCCCCAACTGGCCCCCCTGCTGGCCTGATCACCCCCCAACTTCCCCCCCTGCCGGCCTGGTCACCCACCAATTGCCCCCCTGCCGGCTGGTTGCCCCTAACTGTCCGGAAGAAGTCTGGTCACCCGGTCTAATTAGCATATGACCCTCTTGTTAGTATGGATTAGAAATTAAAATGGGAAGCAGAAGCACATTTCTATTCATTGTTTAACGTGTTTGCCTTTTTCTAGCCTATTTGTATCGATCTCCTCCAGGCACGCTCCCTGCCCGGGAATTGAACTCTGACCTCCTGGTGTCCGGCCTGCTCTGCCCGCTCCCTCCACCCACAGGCCCCCGTGGGCTCCCCCGAGCTCAGCCAGCACGCCTGCCCCAGGCCTCTGCCCGGCGCCTCGTCATGGCAACCCCGTGGAACGGCTTCCTGTCCGAGCGGGGGGCACGGGGGCCCCTGGGAGTGAGAACCTCGCTCAGGGCCCCCCAATGTCAGGTGTGGAGAGTGCGGGCTGGCCTGGTCACCCCCAACTGCTCTCCCCTGCAGGCCTGGTCACCCCCAACTGCCCTCCCCTGCAGGCCTGGTCACCACCAACTGCCCTCCCCTGCTGGCCTGGTCACCCCCAACTGCCCTCCTCTGCTGGCCTGGTCACCCCCAATTGCCCTCCCCTGCAGGCCTGGTCACCCCCAACTGCCCTCCCCTGCTGGCCTGATCACCCCCAACTGCCCTCCCCTGCAGGCCTGGTCACACCCAACTGCCCTCCCCTGCAGGCCTGGTCACCCCCAACTGCCCTCCCCTGCTGGCCTGGTCACCCCCAACTGCCCTCCCTTGTCAGCCTGGTTCCCCTCAACTGCCCTCCCCTGCAGGCCTGGTCACCCCCAACTGCCCTCCCCTGCTGGCCTGATCACCCCCAACTGCCCTCCCCTGCTGGCCTGGTCACCCCCAACTGCCCTCCCCTGCAGGCCTGGTCACCCCCAACTGCCAGCCATCTTGTGACACATGGGGGCAGCCATCTTTGTGTGCGAGGGAGTGACAGTCAATTTGCATATTGCCTCTTTGTTGCCCAGGATTTGTTATTTTTGAGCCCAGTGAGCCCCCAGGGCCCTGGAGCTGGGTCTTCTCTCTCGGTCCAAGCACAGAGGATGGAAACACGCTTCACTCTGGACACGGCTGTGGGTGCGGGAAGCTGAGCTTGGCTGACCCGTGTGGGATTGGATGAGAGGGCATGGCAGGGGGGGGGGGGCGCCTTCGGGAAGGCGAGGGGGGCACTGGGGCAGGTGCTGGGACGGCGTCCCCTGGGACCCGGTGCAGGGAAAGTGGGGTTTCCGATGCCCGAGGGGCCCTCTGCACACCCACGTGTGAGTGACCCAAACAGGGAGGCACGTGGCCCCCCTGGGCGGAGCAGGGTGAGGAGGGGCCTGATGGGGCCTGGGCAGGGTGCGCGGGGTGGGCAGGGCGGGAGCTGCAGGGGCACGAGGGACCGACAGGGCCCCTCCGGGGTCACACTGAGGGCGGGGCGGACGTCCATCCCTGCGGTGCTTCGTGTCCTGGGGACTCGTGTGGACCCCATCCTGCGCCTGGGCGTGGCTGGTCTGCTCCCAGGCAGGGCATGGTCTGCTCCCAGTGTCCCGGCTGCTGGGTCCCCCCCGGGGGAGGGGGGTGCAGGGGCAGCGGATGGATGTCTCACTCTCACGTAGACGTTCCTCTCTCACTCGCTCTCCCTCCTTTTCATCCTCAGAATCCGTTTTAAAAATCTTTACAATAGCCGAGACCGGTTTGGCTCAATGGATTGAGCGTCGGCTTGGGGACTGAAGGGTCCTGGGTTCGATTCCGGTCAAGGGCATGTACCTTGGTTGTGGGCATATCCCCAGTAGGGGGTGTGCAAGAGGCAGCTGACTGATGACTCTCTCTCATCGATGTTTCTAACTCTCTATCTCTCTCCCTTCCTCTCTGTACAAAAATCAATAAAATATATATTTTTTTAAAATAAATCTTTACAATTAAAGGAGAGACGTGGCTTCCGTTCCCGGCTGTTTGGAACCCAGTTTGCTCAGTGTGGGGTTCTCTCACCTTGGCTCGGAAGGAAGGCCCTGGCTCCTGGGCGGGCACTCGGCTCCAGAGCCACGCTGGAGGTAAAGGGGTGACAGGGGAGAGGGAGGGGCCGGCTCCCGCAGACCAGCCCCGGGCAGCCTCCCGCCTCCCCCCAGACCCGCCCGCGCCCCAGGCCGGCGCGCAGACCGCGGCGTCAGCAGCTGAATGTTTGATGAGTTCAGCTGTGAAATATTCACAACCTGGAGATCTATAGGATGACTCATATTTTTACAATTTTTCCTGTTTGGCCCTAGAAACGCGACAGCAGTTTGCCATGCGCCTCACAGGGAGGTCAGGACGGACGCGGAGAAACGGCCCCTTGGGCGCCGAGGAGTCGCTGGCCCCGCCCGGGCCCGGGGAGTGGAGGTGGGAGACACAGAGGGGCCGCGAGGGCACGCGTGAGATGGGGAAATTGCACTACGGCCTCAGAAGGATCATTATGGGCCACTTTTTATAATCAGGCAAAAAATGAAGCTGCCCATACAGCAGCAGATACCTTTCACCAATATGAAAAGTGCAAGAAGGAGGGAGGGAGGGAGGGAGGGAGGGAGGGAGGGACGGAGGGAGGGAGGGGGGGAGGTGGGGAGGGAGAAACACAAACTGATGCCTCCCGATGGTCACCGGTGAGTGCAGCGTCCCGGATTGCACGGGGGATGTCCGACTGCCAGTTTAGGCCCAACAGCTCCCAGGGGGCCTCAGATTTCAAAAGGGCGCAGGCCAGGCTGAGGGGGCCCACCCCCGCCCCCCATGCATGAATTCCATGCACTGCGCCTCTAGTGATTGCATGATTATGGAATAAGATCTGGTGTGATCTGCACATTCTCTATGTTAGACACCCTGTCTAATAAAGAGGTGATATGCAAATTGACCGTCACTCCAACACACAAAATGGCTGCCCTCATGTGGTCAAAGATGGCTCCACAAGATGACCAGCAGGGGAGGGCAGTTGGGAGGAACAAGGCCTGCAGGGGAGGGCAGTTGGGGGGCAATTGGCCAGCAGGGGAGCAGTTAGGCGTCGATCAGGCTGGCAGGGGAGCAGTTAGGGGCAATCAGGCAGGCAGGCAGGCGAGCGGTCTATGCCAGCAGTCCTGGGTTGAGAGAGGGATGTCTGCCTGCCTGTGCACCAGGCCTCTAGTATTGATATAAACATAGACCAGAAGGGGTTTGTGCAGGGGTGTGGCCGGCGCAGCCTCGGACCCAGGGCCGCCCGACGCCCTTCCACTGTCCGTGTCCCCGATGGCCCGTGAGGCCGGGAGGCAGTGCCAGGCCCGCCCGGGCACAGGGTGTGGGCGCGTCTCGGGGCCGGAGTGTCTGCTCCCACAGCCGGGGCCGCCGTGTCTGTGCGGTGGGAGGAATGGCCGGCTCCGGAGTTCTGCTTTGTCACGAGTCACAGGCCGGGTTTAAATCAAGGGCCTCCTAATGGATCATTCATTACGCCGAGCCGGCCGGCCGGCTGAGTGTTTGGGGGAAACGCTCCTTAATGTAAATTAAATTCCAGGTCAGCAGCGTGACCGTAAAGAGACACAACATAAAACGGAGACTTTTTCATGGTTTTGCGAGGGAGGTCTCCTTTTTTTGAACTTTTAGAGCACTTAGCCCAGATTATTAAAAAGGAAAGAATTGGCTAAATAAAAACGGTCAAAGCGAGACAAATACATAAATTACAGAGCAGGCAAACACATAAATCGCAGGCTGTAATTTAACCCGTGGCAGCTGCATCGGATCGCCACGCAACGTGCGTTCATCTCATTGCCAGGAACGAACGTGTCCCCAGCATGACATTTCCCCAGAGTCCGCGCACGCCGACACCCCAGCCGGGACAACGTGGGCCGGTTCTGTGAGCGAACGGAGAGAGGGCAGCGAGGAAGCAGAACAAACAGGAAAATAAATCCAACCTCCACCGACTGAACGAAGAATTCATAAAGTAACACTGATTGTTGTTTGTGAAGCAAATCGGCAAAAACGGGCCGGGCCCGTGAGCAGGCCCTGGGGGCCTGGGGGCCGCGCCCGCCCAGGGCGGGACCTTCCCGAAGAGCCGCCATCCTCGCCGATCCGTTCACGGCACACCAGCGCCCCCGCTGGCCGCAGGGAGAGGCTGCGGGGAGCTGGCTGCAGCCCCAGGGGGCGCCTGGGGAGGGACCGTGTCCGGGTCCACGGGGAAGCCACGTCCGGAGGAGGACGTGGGACGGGGTGGCTGTGCCCGAGGAGGCGTCGGGGCCGGACCTCACGGTGACGTGCAGACGGGGTGCAGGCCCGGGGTGGCCTGGGCTTCAGCGCTTTGGGGTGGTGTGGTGGTTTTGGGTGTTTTATATAAATACATTTTTAATTGATTTCAGAGAGGAAGAGAGAGTTAGAAACATCCATGATGAGAGAGAATCACGGATCGGCTGCCTCCTGCACGCCCCACACGGGGACGGAGCCCGCAGCCCAGGCCTGTGCCCTGACCGGGGATCGAACCCTGACCTCCTGGGTCACAGGTCGACGCTCAGCCCCGGAGCCACGCGGCCAGGCTGCAGCGGTGGCTTTCTCATCGGGGACCACGGTCACGGGGGAAGGGGCTGCTGGAACCCAGGCCTGGAGGCCCCGAAACCCCCACACACACACCCCAGGCCCCCGGAGCTGCGGGCAGTGGAGACGAGCCGCTGCCTGGCTCTCGGCCTCATCCTCCTGGGACCAGAGAGGACGTTACAGACCGGCTCACCCGCCCCCATTCTGGTCCCGGCACCGCCGTCCGCCCCCCGAAGCCTCAGGGCGCCCTTCGCTGCTCGGACAACAGCAACCGGACCGGACGGGCCACCGGGACGGCTGTGCGCGCCGGACCCAGAACTGGCAGCCCGGCCGCTCCCCGCTCCTGCCACGGATCAGTAAGCCGAGCGGACGTGCAGTCGGATAAAAGCTCCCTCCTCCCCATCGGGCGCCGGTTAGTCAGACAATGGCCGGCGTTCGGTGAGAAGGACGGTGCGGGAGGTGGATCGATGCGGACGAGCAGCCACGTCCTCGCCGGCGCCAGGCCAGCCAGTCACAGCCCCTCTCCGGCCGTCCGGCCTGGCCGCCCCGCAGGCTGTGTCCGCTCGCTCGCCGTCCAGCCCCTGCTCACTGCGGCCGAGGGTCTCGGGGGTCAGGCCTGGGCACAGAGGAGCCGAGGCCACGGGCTCCACGGAGGTCCAGCCGGCCCCCGGCAGGAGTGCCCTCAGCAGACCCACCGCGGGCTCTGGTTGTGAGAAATAGTACACAGCCCGCCCGGCGTGGCTCCGTGGCTGAGCATCACCTAGGAGCCAGGAGGTCAGGGTTCGATGCCCGGTCAGGGCCCGGGCCCGGGTTGGGAGCTCCTGCATGGGGGGCGTGCAGGAGGCGGCCGATCCGTGATTCTCCCTCCTCACTGACATTTCTCTCTCTCCTTCTCCCTTCCTCTCTGGAATCAATGGAACTATATTTTTTTTAAAGAAATATCAACACAATTGAGGCAGTTTTATAAGAGGAAGGGTTAGGGCAGTAGATCTCACAGAGAACATTATTTTATTGTTTGTTCTGAGGGCTGGGGAGCCCTGGGGATTGCCGGGGGGCGGGGGGGCGGTGTCGGAGAGCTGGGCTGGAGCCCCGAGGTGGCAGTGACCCCAGGCAGTGGGGGTCACCCGTCCGCAGAGGGTCAGCAGCCCAGGGGGGCCGGGCGGGGGCACCACAGCCGGCACAGCGCCCCCCCAACGCCTGGAGACCCCGATCCCACAGGGGGGCCACGCCCAGCACCCCCACACGTCGCAGAGACACACGCAGTCACTCCACGCCCACACGGACGCCTGTTCCAGCGTCAGTGGAGGACGGGAACTAGCAGAGTGTAAAACGGTTAAATAAAACCAAAATCACCAGAATAAGCGAGAAGCGAGAGGCGGCAGGCAGTGAACTGGCACAAATGGGGAAAAATTACCCCCTGGAAATGAGCGTTATAATTGTTGGAATAAAAGCTCAGCGGACGGGTAAACAGCTGGAACGCGCAAATAATCAGCCGGAGACGCATCCGAGCAAATTCCCAAACACGCAGCCGAGAGGCCGGCCGGGCGTTCCGGGCGGAGTCCGTCCACAGACAGAGCGCCCGGCCGGCCGGGAGGGCGCGGCCACGCAGAGAGCCAGCGGGACCCACAACGCACCGCAAGCAGGTGGATTGTGTGGACTCGCAATTCGGAGATCGATAAACAGGTTTCTTTTTTATTTATGTCCGAGAGGGAGGAAGAGGGAGGGAGGGAAGCATTCAGGATGAGAGAGCACCATGGGCCGGCCGCGGCCTCCCGCACGCCCCACACTGGGGATGGAGCCCACACCCTGGGCCTGGGCCCTGACTGGGAATCGAACCCTGACCTCCTGGGTCCTAGGGCGACGCTCCCCCTCGGAGCCGCGCCTGAGTGTAAAAACGGGCAGAGACCAGGAAAAGCATGAACCCTCCCGTGAGCATCTCTGCGAACAGAACGGAGCACAGACGCCGGGACTCCGGGCACAGACACCGCGGCGTCACCCAGGGGCCCGCAAAAGCAGCTGCCGCGCTCGCTGTATTCACAGAGCCAAAGAGAGGGTTCGTGTAAGGAAAATATATCATTACCGTCCGTCAGATTAGCTGGTTATTCCCGATGTTATATATCATTACCGTCCGTCAGATTAACCTTACAATTATCTCTTCATGGGCAACACAGCATTCCACACAGCCCAGAATGTGCTTATGACTTTCAAAAGCTCTTCGTTTGCCCTGACCGGTGTGGCCCAGTGGATAGAGCGTCGGCCTGCGGACTGGAAGGTCCTGGGTTCGATTCCGGTCAAGGGCATGTACCTTGGTTGTGGGCACATCCTCAGTAAGGGGTGTGCAAGAAGCAGCTGATCGATGTTTCTCTCTCATCGATGTTTTTGGCTCTCTGTCCCTCTCCCTTCCTCTCTGTAAAAATAAAAATCAATAAAATATTTTTAAGCTCTTAGTTTAACAGGGACAGGCGCGCCCTCTGACCCCGAGGGGCCACTGCCGGACACGCAGCAGCGAGGATGGGAGGAGGCGAAGGGCGTGGGCGCGTGGCCGACGGGGACGCCACGTTTGCTCCCAGGGAGCTCCCCTCGCTTCCTGAGACGCCAGGCAGGTCCAGTGGTTAGCGCGCGGGGGACCAGTGGTTAGCGCGGAGAGGCGAACGCACATAAAACGCCGACCATAAAATCAGCCGTGATTAATCTAATTACAGTAACGAGCAAGCATCTGCTCGTCAGACACCGTGCGCGCGGAGAGCGGGGGCTGAGGGCCGAGGGTGAACTGCCACGGGCACACGGACCCCCAGGGCCTGCTGCACCCGGACCTGCAAGCTCGGGCCTCACCCCGTGGCCTCACCCCTGGGGACACCCTCCTCAGTGTCACAAGGAGCTGGGAGGAATGGCTTCGAATCACCTTCCCAGCTCGGCCTGCGCCAGAACGCCCCAGGAGACACAGGAGGGCAGTCACCTGTGTGGGTGCACATGTGTGTGCGCGCATGTGTGCGTAAGTGTGCGCGAGCGTGTGTGCATATGTGTGCGCACGTGTGTGTGAGTGTGTGTGTGTGTGTGTGTGGTGTGTGTCCAGAGCATAGTATGTGTGCTTGTGTGTATAGTGTGTATATGTGAGTGTGCAGTGTTGTATGTGTGCGTGTATAGACCTGAGTTTATGACTCTGCTTTCCAGAAAGCCCTTCCTATGTACACCATAAAAATGCAAATTCAGCCCTGGCTGGTGCTGCTCAGTGGAGAGAAGCATCAGCCTGCAGACTGAAGGGTCCTGGGTTCGATTCCCTGTCTGGGCACATGCCCGGTTGGTTGTGAGCTCGGTTCCCAGTGGGGGGCGCGCAGGAGGCAGCAATGGATGATTCTCTCTCATCACAAATGTTTCTATCTCTCTCTTCCTCTCCCTTCCGCTCTGGAATCCATAAATATATGTTTTTAAATGTAACTTCGATGCGAAAAGACCCGTCTCCGCTGGCAGCCGGGTGGTTCCCGTGCCCGTCTCGTTGATCCCTGAGGGTCCCGGCGAGGGCGCAGCGGGTCCCCCACCCCAAGCCAGCCCCGGCCCGGACTCCGCGGTCACGACACCGTGCCCTCCAGCTGCCGCCGGCGTCCCCGACAGACTCCGCGCCTCGGAGGCCGCCTGCCATTAGCATTTCGTTGATTGATCTGTTGCAGAGGAATGACCCTGATTATGTTCTTGGTAATCAGTTTATCGCTAATTGGCTTTCTTTCATTAAAACATAAAGCGGCATCGGACAAAGCCGCCAGGTGTGCGGGGCGCTCCGGCCGGCCCGTCGATTTCCCCGGAATCTAATTACCCGGTGAATTAAGCCGTGACCTCCGCGGGGGCGGTGACTTCCAGGCTTCGATCGGAGGGCGGCCGCCAGCGCCCACTCTCTTGCTGTCGTTGACAAAACCGGGGCGTCAGCAGACAGGGCGGCGGGCGGGCGGGGAGAGGGCCGGACTCGGAGGGGCAGTGACGGGTCTGAGGAGGTGCATCCTTCCTCCGGAGACAGAGCAGCCGTCCGGGAGCCAGCCCGGAGGGGAGACGCGGCCTTTGGGGTGAGGCCGGGGTTCCCCCAAAATGTCACCCCGTCCGCCCCTCCATGCCTCCCCTCTCCGGCCGCTCGGGTCCCGGGAACATGTGTCTGGGACCAAGTGAGGGTGTTTCTTGGGAGGCCCCTGCCCCTCGGCCACCCTCACCCCGACCTGGACCTGCCCATCCCCCACGTGAGCTCACCCCGAGGCACGGACCCGCCCCCGAGGGCCGAGCCTGCTCCGGCGTTTTGTCGTTTGTGGTTTGTTCATCCTCGTCTGAGTGCCTCAGAGAGGGAGGGAGGGAGAGGGAAGGACGGAGAGAAACATCGATGAGAGATAAACGCACCGATGGGCTGCCTCCTGCAGGCACCCAACCAGGGCCCAGGCGGGGGAGGAGCCTGCAACCCGGCGACATGCCCTTGGCCGGCATCGAACCCGGGACCCTTCGGTCGCCGGCCGACGCTCTACCCTTGAGCCCCCGCGGCCTGGGCCGCCCTCTCCCTGTGCCTCCTCCGGTTCTGCCCGCCCGGCCCCTCCCATGGGCCCACGGAGGCCCCTTCCCTGAGCCCTGCTCACGTCCCCTCGACACTGAGGCCGTGTCCGCCCTCCCCTCCCGCCCGGCCACCGGGGGCGCCTCGGCGGCACCTGCTCGGCCCGGCGTCCTCGGGGCCGTGGCTGCGGCCGCCCCAGGCTGTGCCGGCTTCACGTCCGCACGCCCACGCCCACGCTCTCCTCCCGGGATCCCAGACACACGCGGCCACCTGCTCAGTGCGGACACGGACACGGACACGGACACGCGATCCCGTGGGAGCCGGCCAGCACCACAGGCCCAGCCGGACACGTGGCCATCGACCCGTCCGCGTATCCGGGGGCCGCCCTGCGTTCCACGTGCCCGTCCGCCACACGTGTCTCCTGCTCCGCCACGCGTGTCTCCTGCTCCGCCACACGTGTCTCCTGCTCCGCCACGCGTGTCTCCTGCTCCGCCACGCGTGTCTCCTGCTCCGCCACACGTGTCTCCTGCTCCGCCACGCGTGTCTCCTGCTCCGCCACGCGTGTCTCCTGCTCCGTGAGGCCTTCAGGAGCCCAGCGGGGCCCCCTTCCTGTTCACTGTGACCCCATAGCCTACCCTCCCCCCCCCCCCCCCCCCGCAGGCAGCCTGGAACGGCCGGCCGCCGCCTGGGAGGGGAGGGAGGTCCAGGCGCAGTGTGCACGGCCTGGCTCTCAGCGGGAGCAGCTGCCTGGGCCTCTGGGAGCCACGGCCCCTCGACCCCGTGGGGCCTGCCCGGTCCTTCCCGCCCAGGCCCCGTCCCACCCCATCCTGGACCTGAGCTGCCCGGAGGCCAGAGACGGGCCCGGGGGCTGGGGGGCGAAAGGTTGGGGCTCCCCGTGTCCCCTCCTCCTGTCCCCCGCCCTCTCCTCACATGCCCCCCTCGCGCCCGTCCATCCATCACCGCCCACACGGCCGGTGAGCAGGGATTAACGGCTCCCGGCATCGCGGCCTGATGGGCGGACTGCCGTGACCAGGCTCAGGCCGAAGCCGCGGACTCCGCGTGGGGGAGGCGGGGAGTCGGCAGGCACCCCCGAGGGGCTCCATCTGCCGGATTAAATGGATATTGATTGCGCGGCTCATAATTAATGGAAGCGACTTCTGATTAAAAATGAGTTCATTTAGGAAGCCGGCCGGGCGTGCGCGCTGCATCCAGAAACAGCGCCGGGCGGGCGGGCCCACAGGGCCCCGGCCCCACGCTGCCGCCTCCGGGGGAATGAGCGGCCCTGCAGCCCGCAGCCTGCCGAGCGGGGGACAGAGGGTGGGCTCCTGCCCTTCCTGCGTCGACAAGGAGAACAGGCCGTGAGCCCCGGGCAGGACCCGACGCCGGAGGGGGGGGGCTGTGAGCGACCCCCACGTTTCTCTCTGGACCTTAGGGGGGCCCAACAGAACAGTATTGTTTGGGGAGCATTGGACTAAGGAAGACCCCCCTCCCCCCGCCACCACTGGTTCATCGTACACACGAAGGAGACATAAAAGGCAACGGAAGCCCTGATTGGTGTGGCTCAGTGGGTAGAGCATCGGCCTGCGGACCGTAGGGTCCTAGGTTCGATTCTGATCAAGGGCACGTGCTTGGGCTGCAGGCTCCTCCCCAGCCTGGGCCCTGGTCAGGGGTCATGCAGGAGGCAGCCCATCGATGTGTCCCTCTCACATTGGGGCTTCTCTCTGTCTCTCCCTCTCTCCCTAAACACCAGTGGGAAATGTCCTCGGGTGAGGATTAACAAAACAAAAAAAGGCCAGGTTAACCTGACCGAGGTCAGAGAGAAGTCAGAAGCCCTCCGGCCAGAAGAGCTAAATCCTGGACCGAACGGTGACACGTTTGTACAGTCTCGGCGATAATGCCGGTTGGCAATCGGGGTGCTGGGCCGTGAGGAGGAGGAGCTGGGACTGGCCCCCCGGGCAGCGGGAGGCATGGCTGACCCCGTGTCCAGGAGGTTCCCTCGGGCTGTGTGAGGGAGGGGACAGGCCCCGGCCCTGGGAGTGTCCACGTTCACAACGGGACATCCCTTACGGTCAGGACCCCGAAGGGCAGCAGAATGAAGTTCGGGGCGAGAGGAAGTGTGGTTCCCACAGGAAATAACTGCTTTTCTCAGCCTCGGCCCTGAGGGGAGCCGGGAAATGAAAGATCCCATCCACAGCCCGGCCGGCGTGGCTCAGTGGCTGAGCGTCAACCTAGGAAGCAGGAGGTCGCAGGTTTGATTCCCAGTCAGGGCTGGCGGGCTCCATCCCCAGTGTGAGGCGTGCAGGAGTCAGCCGGTGGATGATTTTCTCTCATCATGGATGTTTCTCTCTCCCCCGCTCTCCCTTCCTCTCAGATCCAGCATTACATCAGAAAGATCATACACCATGACCCAGTAGAATTTATTCCGGGAATGCAAGAATGGTACAATATCTGCAAATCAGTAAACGTGATACTTCACATAAACTGAGAGACAAAAATCACATAATCACATCAATCAATGCAGAAAAGGCATTTGACAAAATCCAACACCCTTTCTTGATTAAAAACTCTCAACAAAGTGGGAATAGAAGGATCAGACCTCAACATAATAAAAGCCATATGACAAACCCACAGCCAACATCATACTATGGCCAAAAACTAAACTCATTTCCCCTAAGAACAGGAACAAGACAGGGATGCCCACTCTCTCCACTCCTGTTCAACATAGTGCTGGAAGTACTAGACATAGCAATCAGACAAGAAGATATAAAAGGCATCCAAATTGGAATAGAAGAAGTAAAATTGTCCTTATTTGCAGATGACATGGCACTATACATAGAAAACCCCAAAGACTCCATCAAAAAACTACTAGGCCTAATAAATGAATTTGGCCATGTAGCAGGATACAAAATTAACACCCAGAAATCTTTGGCATTTCTATACACCAGTAATGAACCCATGGAAAGAGAAACAAAACAAACAAAAAAAAATCCCATTTGCCATAGCACCAAAAAAATTAAGATACCGAGGAATAAACCTAACTAAGGATGTAAAAGACCTGTACTCAAAAAACTTCAGGACATTGAAAAAAGAGATAGAGGAAGACATAAATAAATGGAAGAACATACCATGTTCATGAATTGGTAGAACCAACAACATTAAAATGTCCATACTACCCAAAGCAATCTACAGAATCAATGCACTCCCCATTAAAATATCAACAGCATATTTCAAAGATCTAGAACAAACTCTCCAAAAATTTAGCTGGAAAAAAAAAAGACCCCAAATAGCCGCAGCAATCCTGAGAAAGAAGAACAAATTAGGAGGGATCACATTACCAGATATCAAACTGTATTACCACGCCACGGCTCTCAAAGCTGCCTGGCACTGGCACAAAGACCCAGGGAACAGAGCAGAAAGCCAGAAATCAACCCACGCCATTATGCCCAATTAATATTTGACGAAGGAGGCCAGACCATACAATGGAGTCAAAACAGTCTCTTTAATAAATTGTGCTGGGAAATTTGGTCACATACATGCAAAAAAATGAAACTATACTACCAACTTATACCATACACAAAAACAAAGTCAAAATGACTAAAGGACTAAATGTAAGACAAGAAACCATAAAAATCCTACAAGACTCCATAGGCAGCAAAATGGCAGACATATGTCATAGCGATATCTTTACCAACACAGCTCCTAAGGCAATGGAGACTAAGGAGAAAATTAACAAATTAGACTACATCAAAATAAAAATCTTCTGCACAGCAGAAGAAACCATCAACAAGACAACAAGAAAGCTGACTGCATGGGAGAACATATTTGCCAATGATATTTCTGATAAGTGTTTAATCTCCAGCATTTACAGGTAACTCATACAACTTAACAGAAGGAAGATAAATGATCCATTCAAAAAATGGTCAAAGGACCTAAATAGACACTTTTTGAAAGAGGACATTCAAAAAGCCAAGAGACATATGAAAACATGCTCAAAGTCACTAATCATTCGAGAGATGGAAATCAGAACAACAGTGCGGTACCATCTCACCTGTGTCAGAATGGCTATCGTCAGCAAATCAACAAATGACAAGTGCTGGCGAGGATGTGGAGAAAAAGGCACCCTCGTGCACTGCTGGTGGGAATGCAGACTGGGCAGCCGCTGTGGAGAACAGTATGGAGCTTCCTCAAAAAGTTAAAAATGGGCCAAGACCGGTTTGGCTCAATGGATTGAGCGTCGGCTTGGGGACTGAAGGGTCCCGGGTTCGATTCTGGTCAAGGGCATGTACCTTGGTTGCGGGCATATCCCCAGTAGGGGGTGTGCAAGAGGCAGCTGATCGATGACTCTCTCTCATCGATGTTTCTAACTCTCTATCTCTCCCTTCCTCTCTGTACAAAATCAATAAAATATATTTAAAAAAAAAAAAGTTAAAAATGGAACTCCCATTGGACCCAGTGATCCCACTTCTAGGAATATACCTACACCAATCAGGAACACCAATCAGAAAGGCTATATGCCCCCCTGTGTTCACAGCAGCACAATTCACCATAGCTAAGATCTGGAAACAGCCCAAGTGCCCGTCAGCAGATGACTGGATTAAAAAGCTGTGGTACATCTGCACAATGGAATACTACACCGCTATTAAAAAGAAGGAACTTTTACCATTTGCAGCAGCATGGAGGGACCTGGAGAGCATTATGCTGAGTGAAATAAGCCAGTTGGAGAAAGATAAGTATCACATGATCTCACTCATTTGTGGGATATAATGATCAACATAAACTGACGAACTTTAGATCCAGAGACACATGGTAGGGGAGGGGGTTAGAGAGCAGCCAAAGCACTCGTGTGCGTGCCTGTGAGCATCGCCGATGGACACAGACCCGGGGGCGGTGGGGCTGCCCGCGATGGGAAGGGATGGGGGAGGGGTCAACTGGGGGAAAAGGAGA